>NC_081415.1:560187649-560487649 GCF_030272615.1 Cryptomeria japonica
CACCTGTCAAGTCAGGGGAGCTCACACTTGGTTGCCCAGGAGGAATAAATGTCTGGCACCTGCAAGTCCTACAACCACTAATGACAATACATATATATATATATATAATAGACAACAAGTGGAAGAATATTGCAACGACACATCCCTCTTGCAATGACGTTGATTCCCCACGAATATAGTTAGACAATGTACAACCAATGATCATCACACATACATATAATCAAAGGTTAGGTTTAGAAATACTAAGCATCATCAAGGCATAAATAGTATAATCCATATAACACATGAATGCATGTAAAACCATCAAATTATGTAATTGTCGAGATAACATCATCATAAAATAGTATGAATCCACATGGTATCTATCATCATATTAATCAACTGAAACATATAAAGTATCATATCTTGATCATGAACATAATCCATAGCATAAAATATGTCTAATCATGTCTAAACATATCCATCCTGCATAAAATAAGGGTCTAAGTATGTCTATCAAAATGAAAAAAAATGTTCGATCAAGGGTAGACACTACATCCTCCCCCCCTTAGCCTAGCCTTACTCCTGGAAGCCTGAGAACAAATAGAGATACAAATCTCTCATCCGCATTGCATCCTCCTAAGTAGCTAATGTATCATTATTCGGATCCCACTGGACCCTTACCTGCTATATTCCCTGACCTCTAAGGGACATCTCTTTGTGTTGTAGAATCTGCACGGGCTCCAATGAAAGTTGCTCGTCCTCAACCTGCAATGCATTCCAATCAAGAACATGCAAAATATTAGGATGATATAACCTCAAAATAGACACATGAAAGACATAATGGATGCAAGAAAAGCTAGGTGACAAGGCAAGGCGATAAGCTACGGGACCAATCCGCTCCAAAATCTTGAAAGGTCCTACAAACCAAGGTGCCAACTTATGATAATATGATGAAATAATAAGGATCCAGTCAACTACTGAGGGGGGGGGGGGGGGGGGGGGGAGAGTGAATCAGTAGATATAAAAAAAACTAAACTTTCACCAAACTTAATCCCAACTTAGAAACAACTTGCTAAACTAACTGCTTTAGACACTATACCAAAAACTGCAACTGCACTATCAAACTTTACCAGTTGACCAAAACAACAAAGATACAATGTAAAAAATATGAAACTCACGTACCTTTAACCAAAACATTAAACCACTTTACTAACATCAGTAATAGCTCATTTAAGATCACTTCTGGCCATCTAAACATATCTAAGTGGCTTTACCAATTAATCAAATCAACGATATCAAAACATATCCACAAAATCATTCACCACTTGACACAATGATTTTTCATGTGGAAACCCAAATGGGAAAAACCATAGTGGGGATGAATACCCACAAGTATTTTGAACTCTTCTAAAGTTCACCCTGTTAGGAGCCAAGCCTTGTTAGAACCTTATACAATAATGTCATGTTAAGAACAGATCCGGTTAGGCACCACCTAGTTAAGGGATTGACTACAATACCCTATTAGAGGTAATGCCCTGTTAGGATTAACCTCAGTAGAGGATTTCAAATCCAAGCTAATAGGTCACCTGGTTAGAGGATTTAAACAACACCAAGCCTATTAAATCTTACCCAGTTAAGGAATTTAATTGTTGTAATGGTTAGAGAACAACAGGTTCTTTGTTGATCTAGTAATAGCACTAACTTGCTTAGTCAGATCCTTTTATGCTCCTATATGCCTTCACAATATTCTGCAGACACTCCTTCTGGTTCGGCAACAGTCTCACTACCACACTTAACCAAATTGCCAAGACAATTACAAATGACTCATCGACCTTAAATACAAATACAATAGGTCGATAATACATCACAAAACCTACAAATCTCATAGAGATTACAAACATATCGGTTCAATCATAATCATTGGATTACATAGCAATCAGCTACACATTGTTCTAGACAACTTGAACTACTCCCGGATCACTGTACATAGGATTCTATAGCTCATCACACATTTTCTACTTCATGCTATGCATTTTCTCATTCCCAAGATAAATGGTTATCTTCATGCGCCAAAACCACTTTGAAACTCATCACGTGCATCATGCATATGTGGCATCTTCATCTTTGATCATCATTCGGTTATAGATCATCACAACCGATTCACCAAGCTCCATTAGTTAGGGTTCTGCATATCAATTGGTTAGGGTTACCCGTTGATCACTCTGCTTCAAATACCAATATCGGTTTCCTTCATTGCTTAACTACCGGTTGCATTACTGCATCACTACCGGTTGTAATATAACTCCAGTATCGATTATTATTGACACCAATGACAACACTATACTTCATCAATGCAATCTTCATGCAATGCCAACAATCTCCCCCTTTGGCATTGATCATGGCAATACAAATATCAATACCCTTTGATTGTGATGATTGAGAGTAATGCACATACACAAGTATAGGAATCTTGGTTTACATTTTTCCCATATACTCTTCTTCAACTGTAGCTCCATGTCTTCAACTAGTAATTGGCAATTCAATCATATAGAGTTCTTCTCCCCCTTTGACAGCAATGCCAAATTGAAGGTTAACCATTCCATGCTTCACCGATCTACAACAAGTTGCTCCCCCTGTGGAGTAGCTCCACTCTACACCAATCCTACTTCAAGATTTTCAATAAGCTCTGGGATTGATGTCTTCCGCATCTACTTAATTGACTTCATGGAGGTGTACAACCCCTCACTTACCTCTAAGATACTCAAAAGTAGCCTTAGGTAGAGGTTTATTAAAGATATATGATAGTTGTTCCTTAGTAGATACATGCTCTAGTGACACATCTTTACTTTGCACTTTCTCTCTCAAGAAATGATACTTCAATTCAATATTCTTTGTCCTAGCATGCAACACCGAGTTCTTAGAAATGTTTATCACACTGGTGTTATCACAAAAAATCCTTACCGGTTCTAAAATCTTCAACTTGAAACCTTCCATAATATGTTTCATCCAGATTGCTTGGGTACAATTCATATATGCTGCAACATATTCAGCTTTTGTAGTTGATTGTGATATACAACTTTGTTTCTTGCTGCTCCAAGACACTAGTCTTCCTCCAAGAAAGAAAGCTCCTCTGGTTGTACTTGTTAGGACTCGGAGGCAACTGAGAGGAGGGGGGGGGTGTGAATCAGTTTTCTATTAATTTCAACCCAAATATAACTTAACCAAACTTAGTGCATAATACTAGTAAACCAAACTTAATGTCGGTAGACAGTTTAACAGTTAATAATAGTACCGGTAAAGTTTAATGCATGAAATGAAAGACAAATAACATCCACAACACATAACACAGATATTTGTATGTGGAAACCCTGTAAGGGGAAAAACCATGGTGGGAAACCTTACCCACAATTAGATGATACTACTACAGATAGCATGTGTGTACAAATGGGGTCTGCACATGCAGAAAGGCCGACTGCCATGAGCTCACTACTCAATCACAAAATGGGAGTCACACTGACTACAATTGGATGGTTAAATCCAATGGTAATGTACTGCTCAAAATAGCATCTTCATATGCTGGATTCAGTACCGGTTAAGCTCTGATTGTCTTCTTCATACCTTCCTTGAATCTTCAAATGATGTTTGTGTGTAATAAAAAAAATGATAAGAATGTAATACAATGAATGTACACATGTGCATATAATCATGAAATCGAGAAAATTTAAAAAACATATACCTCTTGCCTCTCATCTTCCAATGTATCATCAAGTGCATTCATCAATGCTATAAATGATCCTAGTTGTCACTGTATGTAGAAGAAAAAAATGCAAGACTAGATCAATCTAGATATATGTATATAATCATAATACATTTGAAAAAACTAAATCTAAATCATTCTAGAAAAACTCATATCATCTCTTGAAACTATTATATCTTGATTCAAATTATATATATATATATAAAAGAAAAAGTGGCAAGCCACTGATATATATATAGATAGGAAAACTGATTCAAGAGCTCAATAGAGAAAGAATTAGGAAGAAAACCCTATATACTTGCTCAGATACAATGTAAAAAGGAAAAGGGGCTATGAGAAGAAGCCCCTCAGATCCAGAGAGATAGATAGGGTATGACCATAGAATGAGCCTCTTATGGGCCAAAATTGGAGTAACAGGTCAGGGCGGGACCAGAGGAAACCATAAAAAACCAACCCCCACAACCGGTTGCCATGGAGACTGAGAAGCAGTAATCTGGTTGTCGGAACACTAAAGAGCTGCCATGACCGGTTTCTAGTTATGTTGTACCAATACTTTGATACCGGTATGTTGTCTTCATGACCGGTTCATGAAAAAGAAAAGCCTCCAATACCGGTGCTAGCCGACAAGCTAAGAGGATGACTCCTCTACCAGTTCTAGTATACTAGTGGAAATAAACGCAAGAGCCAACACTCGAAAGCAAGGGGCAGTCAAAAATTTTTGGGTCATATCGATTGCCATAAGATTTTCCACCCGTCAAAAAAGAGCATATTCTGATTAGCAAAAAACAAAGCCAGAATAATTTTACTAGACCATGGCGGCATCTTCCTGGGTCTGAATTATAGGGGCATCGAAGGCGGCCAGAGATGGGGTAGTCCATCCCATGGCTTCATCCTACATCAGTACGTTGAGGTCTGGAACCCTATCTGTAGCCCATCCCCTTTCCACAGATTGTGAAATTGGCACGCAGGGGTCAACATTGTCTATTTCCAGGATCTCCATTAGAGCCCCAACTTTAATTTTGACTCTATGCACAATGTGGTCGTCCAATTGTCTACCGAATTGATGTAGGTCATTCTTCACATGGTAGAAGTTTTGTCATTTGAGGGCATGTTTTATTTGGTCATAGAGTACCATGTAAGCATGGCTAGATTGAATAAAGTGGCATGGAAAGAGGCCCCAAGGAGAGACGACCCCTGCCATAGATTATATTTTGCTAGGGCTTCATGGAACGAGGCCGGAGCAAGCACATCTTGTCTTACCAACTTGAAGAACACTAATTCAAGCAGAGGGATAGATTGCAAGAGATCCAGAGAATTTGACAGAAAGGAACTGAGAAGTTGGTAGGGATATAGAATCCTTTTGGCTTGAGGGGATAACATCTCCTCACCGATGAAGTCTTTGACAACTCTTCTCAATTGTTGATTGTGTAGAAGAAAAAGTTGGTCGAGGTCCCTATCATTGATGTTTCCATGAAAAGCCGCCGAAGGTTCTAAAATTTGCACTGAAACCCAGTCGTTCCATGGCATATACTCCCAGTGTATTTCCTGCATCCTCCGTAAGAGCCATTCTCCATATTGCAGAGCACTGAGATACTTCAAAAATTTCTGCTAAGAGTTGTGTGTATAAGAGCAGGCTGGTTCCATTTATAAACAAAAATTACCATCTCAAAATGCAATAAATGATCAGACTTTAGGATCATGTTTGCAATTCTTGCATTAATTTTGTGATCGTAATGTAGTCAAGGGGATGTGTGAAAGGCCTAAATCTGTTTTTCCCCGTGTGAAGTGACGTTATGGAAATCATCGGGTACTTCGCACTAAAGTTCCATACATGCCATCTACAAAATGCATTTAAAAGTATAAAGGCAAGTGTCATGTCAGCCTTCTTGTTCACATGCACTAGTTAAATGCTTACATGTGAGTATTTAATAGGAAGTATCTTGTGATAAGAGTGTTGTACTTTCCTTTTGTACTAAATCAAGCAATTTAGGAATAGAAGAAATTTTAGTAGGAATTGCAACCGACTCCACTGAAATGCCATCACAGCCCATATTTGCTAACATGTCAGCAATGGAGTTGCCCTCTCTTAGTGTGTGACTAACAATGTAGTCTGAGAAAGTGTTGAGAAGATCCAAGGTGTGCTTTAGAACATAAGATAGCTGCCAAGTCTTGGATCTTTTCGAGGTAATGGAGTTGATAATAACTAATGAATCACCTTCTATGTGTATATTAGAGAAGCCACACATCCTTGCTAACACCAAACCGGCTAGTAAGACATTTGCCTCCGCCAAGTTATTCATACCCGAAGGGATGGGTGAAGCTTGGAAAGAACACATTTTGCCAAATTGATCTCAAATGCAAACTCCGATTCCCGACTTCCCTGGGTTTCCACGGGAAGAGCCGTCGAAGTTGATATTAAAGAAATTAGGTGTTGGGGGTACCCATTTTATGGACGACTTGTCTCTCACATGAATTGAGGACTAGTTCGGGGGAATCCCTATTGGAAAAATAATACTGTGCCATAGTTTTGCAATTGCCTTATCCCACCAGGTAAATGATTGGATGTCCTTGGAATTAGTGAGAGAAGAATTTATGATTTCTGTAATCGAATTTTCCAATTTGATCAAAACTTGATCCAGAGATGAGGGTGTTTTTCTAAAGATTCTTTTATTCCTCTCCCACCAAATGGCCCAAATAATGTGAGCAAGAGCACATTTCTAAATGCCTGAGAAGTTTGATGTAAAAAATAAAAGAGGCCAAGAGTTAAACATATCCCATATTGATTTTAGAAAGAGCAACATAGCTTGGAGTTTATTCATGATGAAGAACCAACATTGGGAGGCAAAGGAGCAGTGTAGAAATAAATGATCAACTGATTCTTCCTCTAAGTCGCAAAATACACAATTGAAAGCTTGTGTAATGCCTAGTTTTACTAATCTCTCTATTGTTAGGATTTTTTTGTTCAAAGTTAGCCACGCAAAACACCCTGCTTTTGGTAAAACAATGTCATTCCAACAGAAAGTGTATACCTAGCTACTTACCTTACTGCTGCAACCCTATTGTAGGGCATTGTAACCTTCTTTAATTGAATATTGCCCTGACTTTGAAGCTGCTCAAAATAACACATCATCTATGTTAGACATGGTAACTGTCCTATTCAATAAAATATTGGCCAATGAGGAAGATTGTTGGCTGGATATTGGGAGAAGAGTGGGATCTTTCCAAATTATTTTCCCTGAAAAATATTTCTACATCAGACACATAGTCACTCAATTTTGTACCCCAATGAGTTATAGTAGTGTTCATAATGTCTTCCATGTTATCCAAATGAGCAATAGGAGGATGCCCACACCATGAGTCTGTCCAGAAGTTATCACTGAGACCATTATTGATTTCCCATGAAACATACTTGGATATTAGATTCCTTGAATCCATCATGAAGTTCCAAATAGTAGACCCCTTTGGAGGGTCTAAAATTGTCAACACTCTTGATGGTTAAGTGTTGTCCAAATATTTAGCTTGCATAATCTGGCACCATTTGGAGACAGGGTTAGTGTACATTTTCCAAATTAGTTTCCCTCCAAAGGCCTTGTTGCAATGCTTCAAATTGTGAAGTCCCACTCCCCCTTGGGATTTTTGGCATGACATATTTTCCAGTGAGGTTAAGGGGATTTTCCTTTCATTTGTCATATTACTATTCCATAGAAAATCTCTAACGATTTTCTGCAATTATTGGATGATGGAAGAGGGAGCTTTGAGGACAAACATGTAATAGCTCGGTATTATTGTTAGCACTGACTTGATAAGAAGGATTCTTCCTGATAGTGAAAGCTACCTTACTTTCCAAGCTAAGATTCGCACCTGGATTCTACCAATGACAACAGACCAATAAGATGGTTTGTTTGATCCCATAAAAAAAGGGATGCCAAGGTAGGAGGATGGCAATTGGTCCATTGAGAAGCCCAAGGTCTTGCATATTCTTAGTGACAAGATTGAAGGTGTGTTGAAAATGAAAATCTTAGACTTGGCAGCATTAATTTTCTGACCTGAAGCAGAAGAATAGATATCCAGTGTTTGCTTGATGAGCTTGGCTTCTTTTAGAGAAGACTTACCAAATAACAATGTATCATCAGCAAAAAGAGAGTGAGTTATTGTTATTGAAGTACCTGGAAGAGTGACACCAAGCCAAAGCCCTTTTGAAGATTTAAAATTGATGTATCTGCTCAAGGCATCTGCCATGAGAATGAAGAGAAAATGTGACAAAAGATCACCTTGTCTTATTCCCTGTGTACCCTGAAAAAAGGGATGACCATTTATTAGAACAGAGAAATGTGTGCCTAAGATGCAAGTTTTGATCCATTTGCACCTTTGTCTAAGAAGTTGAATTTTGATAATACTTTAAAAAGAAAATCCCACTTAACCTGGTCATATGCCTTCATCATATCAAGTTTGATAACAAAATTTTCTTGTTGGCTTTCATGGATAGAGTGTAAAACCTCATGTGCTACTAGGGCTCCTTCCATAGTCTCCCTACCACAGACAAAACCCCCTTGTTCTTGCGAGATGATCTTAGGTATAAGGAAGTGCATTCTAAGGTAAATGGCCTTAGTTACAATCTTATATATTGTGTTACAAAGAGAAATAGGTTTGAACTCTGTGAATGATGAGGGGGGAGGGGTTTTTGGGATGAGAATAATATTTGTTGCATTAAAACTTTTTAGCATTTCTCCCCTTTTCCTGGATTCTTCCATTACCTCTAAGAGGTCAAAACCAATCACATCCCAACACTTTTGAAAAGAGAGGGCGGTGAACCCATTCAGACCTGGGGCTTTATCTAGGGAAAGGGAAAATACCACTTTGTGGACTTCCTCCATAGTGAAGGGGGCCAGTAGGGCTCTGTTATCCTGGTCGAAGATCAGAGGTGGGATAGATTGTAGTAGAAGCTCAGCATTATCCTTCCAAAAAGGATCTAAATTAGAGTGTGGGGGGGCTAGAAGATTCTTAAAAAACTTAACTCCATGTTCTTGAATGTCTGCTAAATTTTTAATCAATACCACTGAGTCCTCATGCTTGATTGAGAATATAACATTAGATGCTTTTCTTTGTTTTGTGGAAGCATGAAATAATTTTGTGTTCTTATCTCCCTGCTTCAACCAGAGCTCTCTTGATTTTTGTCTCCAATATTCTTCTTCTCTCTTACAGACTTCTTCCCACTCACTTTGAAGACCCTTCTATGTAGAGTGCAGGAGCTGATCCAAGCCCTTGGAAATTATGTTTTGGTTAACTTCTTCTAGTTTTTGAGCAATGATTTTTTTTTTAGCAAAAACATTCTTAAAGATCTTTCTATTCCATCCCTTAGCCTGGACCTTAATAAACTGAAGTTTCTTAAAAAATTGGAACATCTTTGTTCCACTACATGTGGGGGCGGATACCCACCATTGTCTTAATAAAGCCTGAAAATGTGGATGTCTAAACCACATACGCTCAAACTTGAAGGAGGAGCCAAAAACCGGTATGGGGTTATGTTTTTGCCATTCAAGGACAATTTGGACTGGGAAGTGGTCTGATTCAGCAATAGGGAGAATGTCTGAGTAATAATTGACTTGATTAAGGCATCATTCCAAGGGAATGAAAAACCTATCGAGTCTCTTTGCAATCTGAAGGAAGCCTGATCTCCTGTTAGTCCAAGTGAAGAGACCGTTATTGGGGATCAAATCCAATAAGTTGTTTTCTATGGTGAAGCTTAGAAAATCCTACATAGATCATGGGGGTGGGTAGATTCCTCCTTGTTTCTCCTTATGAGACAAGATTGCATTAAATTTTCCTCCAATGATGAAGTTTTGTGCTTCTTCTTGTTGGAGTAATAGAGTCAATTTGTCCCATAGGTCTTTCTTTTCCTAAGTGGGGATGGGGTCATAAACATTGAATACCGTAAAGGTCATGTCATAGCATACTACTTTCAACATTTTCCAGTTATGATCTTGTTCTAATAAGTGAACTTGAACTTTTTTAGGATTCCATAATGTTAGCAATCCTCCCGAGGCCCTAACACCTTGCATGTGGGGTGATCCAAATTGTGTCCATTTAGCCACTGTTTTATGATACATTTCGTGTGATAGCTTCATTTCTTGGAGTAAAAAAATGTCAGCCTTTGAAGAGTCAAGGCGAGATTTGATTCTCCCTCTTTTGTTAGGGGCATTAATGCCTCTGACATTCCAGGAAATCATTTTCATTGTGAACAGGGAATGCCTTTTTCATTCCTTGTAATTCTTTTTGATACCTTGAATTTTCCATCTAGAGTACTCTTCACACCTGCCTCTATTTCTTCTTGGATCTTCACAGAGTTTGGTTTTCTACCTCTCTTTTTTGGGGTTGTAAAGCCATCTAATTTCAAACTGGGGCTCTGATTAACCAATAAGGATTGTGCATAGTCAAAAATAAAAAAAAATTCCTCACCATCTTGTGAAAGGGTTTCCATTTCTTCTTGCCTATTTTCCAAGGGGAGATCCCCTTTATCTGAGATGTCAAAAGTTGAACAACAGCACCTTGTTTTTCATAAGGGACACATTACATTTGTCATACTAACACCTTCCTCCTCTGCAATTTCCTCAATCATAGTGGTAGCTAGAGTGGATAGGATATCATCTGCTACTTCCTGGATATGACCCTCCTTATTTGAGACGGTTATCACTGAAACTGATAAATTCTACATTAAATTATGGATATCAATCGGGGATTTGTTAAAAATTAGGTCTCAAACTATAGTTTGTCTGTCATCGGATGTTTTGTCACATAATTGGAGAACCGGTGTGGGCGTGGGGGCAAATTTATAGCTATAAAGAATCCAACTATACATGATAAAAAAATGGGTCAACTGATTAATCCACTGAACGTAGGATGGCTCAAAATTTAAGGCATCCTGAGGTTGAAAGGGATCATTACATGATTGTACAAGATCAAAAGACAAAACTACCTCATGCTAATGGGTAGTACACAGAAGAGGGTCTAAGCAGTGATTTTTGCAGACTAAAAGCTCTGAGCGCTCATGACCACTATAGGAATTCATGAAATGGCCTAATTGTTGTTGATATTTGCAGATGGCCTCTGCATTATCCAATACAATGTCTTGATGCCACAAACCCCATTTTGATGAGATGGTTAGGTGCTTTGGTAGGGTCTTATTTGAGGCAAGGAGAAGGTAGACCCTAACATCTCTCTGGATTGTTTCAAAGGGCATAAGATCATGAGCAACAAAAATGCCTATTTGATTGGCCATGGTCTCCACAATATCCAGATCTCTATATTCCAAAGGCAAACTTGGAAAAGAGATCCAGTAAGCATAAAACCAACAAAGATTAGCATCTGGTTTAAAATTTGGAATCCAGTATAAGGTATAAAGACTAGCCCCTTGACAAAACCAACCTTTGTTTTTATGAACTGCATCTCTATCTTCTGATAAGCTATAAAAAACTCTGAGTGGTTGTCGATGAAGAAAATATCACAAAGACCCAACCAGTGATTATTTGCCCATGAACGCAAGGTTTGAAGAGGGATTGAAGAATTAAACTTACTGATGAGAGACGATTTCTAGAGAAAAGAGATTGACTGGGAGAGAACATGGTCAGCAAAGGATGTCTTGATATTGGAGGTGTTCTCAACCAGAGCCCGAGTCAGAATGGGGAAAGAGGAGTCTATCTCTTTACACTCTGTCAGTTTTCTTTTCCACACCAAGTGTGCTAGCTTTGACTTGAGGGGATCTCCATGATCTCCATGTTGGTCTGCTCCAGTCTTCCCTTTGGCAAGGCAAACCTTGAGAGAGGGCTGATGAGGGACAGATGGAGAAGCTTCGCAGATGTCAAAAATTGGTTGTTTTTGTTGGTGTTTTGATCGAAAAGGATTCGGAAGTGGAAGCTTTTTGATAGGATTTTGAAAAAAAAAATCCCACCCAAATGAATTTTGAATTTTTTTTCCCACCCAAATGATTTTTGAAAAGGTGGATGGTGGCTTGGGTGACCTCTGGGGACCTTACGAGCCCCATGGTTAAGAGAAGCTCCCTAAGCGGAGGTGTTGGAGTTCAAATGATTCTGCAAGTTACCATTTGCTTTGTGAGGATGGGAATGAAATGAGCAGGTCGGATGAGCAAGAGGACTATTAAAAAAAGTGTCAGGACTATCTGGCTGGTCTTGTAGACATGCGAAATGATTCAACCATCGGTTTCCTGAGGGTAAGTCTGAAACCGGTTTGATGAAAGGTTTATCCCTAAAGATTTTGGCGAAGGGGTTGATGTCAAATTTTGAATATTGGCCGAAATGAGGGGCATCCTTTGACTGTCCTTCACGAGCTTGATGGAGGACACTGGAACCTTGCCACCATCTACCATTCCCTGTAGCCCTTCTTCGAAGCCTTTCCATGCCCTGCCATCCTGCACTGTCATCTTACTACCATCTTCCATTCTATGGAACCCTGTTCTGAAACCCAAGAATGTTTGGACCTCCTCCAATGGAATTTTAGAATTTTATATATATATATATATATATATAGTATTTTACCTAGCATAGCCCCTTGTGCAATTTGGCCATAGCACAGATCCTCTACCTCATCAATTTGGTAGGACTCTTGATCATCAAAGGAGACCATTTTTTTCAAAATGTGTTTCAACAAAAAAACAATGATATGAGGTAATCAACAATTCAATTATAGATAAATTATTATTCAATATAGTTATTTTGATACTAATTTGACAATTGTAAACTATTATTGACATAAGTAATCTAATTTATTTTTTGAATTGTTGTTGTGTAGCCATCTACAAAGCCACATAGTACTTCGAAGAGGCTCAATTTTGATCCACCACAACTATAGGATTTGGTAGATTCATATAGAGTTAGTTGTGGTCATTTAATGATTGATACATGTAGATATTCGACATTTTTATTGTATATCATTCCTAAGGTGGCATATGCCACATTTTGTAAAACTTGTATTGTGTTGACACGTATCCACTTTTGTACATTCTATTGAGTTGGCACATATGCCACATTTTGTTAAAAAAAATTATTCTAAATTTGGATATATATATATATATATATAAGGTGATATTCAATCAAATTTGTTCATTACATGTGCATATCTTCCTACATTGAAACTTGAAGTTCGAATGTATATTCAATTATGAATAGTTAAGTTATGAAAAATTTCTAATGTTATGGACTAATTCAATATTACAAACCAATACAACTTATGAATTACAATTGGTATCCATCTATATTGTAAGTGTTAAATTTGGTTGCCTTGGGAAACTTCACCAAATTTTATGATCATTTTTGTATTGTTATTAATCATAATATAGATGCTTAGAAATGACGGATAACGAGTAATCAACATTAAATTCAATTTCATGTTCTACAAGTAATCAAATTTATGTTGATGTAATATGTATAGTTAATTATGACTAAATAGATTACTTGCTAAGTCTATGATCATGGTCAAATTTATAGAAGCAATAAGACTTCTAAGAGAGAGAGCACAATTGTGATTACATGAAGGCTTAATGGACTTGTTATTATTTGTCTCTTTGCTCATCTACATTTTTATTTCAATTTATTTACCATTTAGATTCATTAGGAATAACTTAGATTCATTAGGAATGACATCGGTTCACTAGGGTTGTCCTAAATTCATTAAAAAGTTGTTAAGTTTAGTGGATTTGTTAAAAAGTGTCAAAAAGTTGAAAAAGTTGCAAAAGTAGCAAAAAAGTCAAAAATTTACAATAGCTACAAAAAGATGCAAAAGGTTGTAAATAAGTTTCAAAAGTTGCTAAAGTTGCAAGATAGGTAAATTTCGTTATGCTTGTCATGGGCACAAACCGTCAATGCAAACACATATAGGTAGGTAGGTTTATGCTAGGCATGGTCCTATTTTGCTTCCCAAGTCACTCGAACATTTAGGGCCATACCCTAGCGGCACCATCTCTTGAGTGCCCTAAGCTCAAAATTATCAAATTTTGACAAGTTGTTTCTCAAAACATGTGACATATAAGAATGATTTGTTTGAACCCATAGGGTCATGTAAGGCCCTTCTACAATAACCTATCTCATATTTTGAAAAATCAAAGCCACTTTCTTAGGGAAGTAATTTTGGGTTCATGGAAATATCGTCAATTCCACACAATAAAAAGTTGTAAGATAGGGTAAATTTTGTTATGTTCATTGAAGCATTAGTGTGAATATGTCCAAGTAGGTAGTTTTATGCTAGGCATGGTCCTATTTTTCTTCCCAAATTGCTTGAACCTTTAAGGTCATATTGTAGTGGCTCCATTTCTTGAGTCCCCTAAGTTCAAAAAAATTTCAAACTTTGATGGGTTGTTTCTCAAAATTCGAGGCACATACAAACAATTTGTTTGCATCCACAAGGTCATGTGAGGCCCCTCTACAATAAGCTATCTTATATTACAAATAATTGAAGCCATTTTCTTAGGGCCATAATTTTTCGGTTGATGCAAATATCGTTAGTGGGTATGTGCACAAAGTTGTGGTACCAAAAGGGGGTCTTAAGATGCCACTTTTTTCTGAAATCAGCAAAGTATGAACTTCAACGACAAATTGAAGATAGTTACACTCCAAATTTGAAGATTCAACAAGAACAAGAGTCAGACTACTTCAAGTCTACTTTCTAAACTACTAATTTGTTTTGAAAATGGTGGAGATTAAGGGCTTCAAAAAGTGGTCATGTTTTTATGCAAAAAACATAACATAACATCTGTTGTGGCCCCCCTAAAATGTTAACTTTTTTTTTTAATTTTTAAAATCGCTTCGGTGAGAAATTAGCTAACACCTTGTAGTTTATGCCATATTTTTCAGCTAATTTTTTAATAAGTATATGATTTTCTACTAATTTTCAAAGTGGACACATCCTGAAAAACAGAAATTTGAGCATGCTCCCCCCTAAAATCTTTGATAACTAATCAAAAATCAAAACTTTTTTTTTTTAACTGTGTAGAATGGAATCTAGTTTCTAAAAATATAAGTTTCTTCAAAATCCAATGAACATGTAAAAAACTATACCCAAATAGTGCATGTTGGTTTTTGACCAAAAATGGACACACTAACAAAAGATTATAGATGAAAGACTTGATGAAATCAAAATGTGAAAAAAATTACATGCTTGGATAGCTAAGAGAGAGATTGAGGTTTCTATGGTGTTTTTTTTAGTTTCATTGAAACATGCGCAAACCTGATGGAGAGCACAGCCAAAAATATGTGAAATTTGTTAATCTTCTAATAAAAACACATCTTAGGCCTGAAATGGTCATCCAACTCTTTGGGTTGGATGCCCAAGTACAATCCAACCCAAAGGGTTGGTGGTTTCAAATCCAAACCATTTGGCAGGTGCCAAATATGGCACTCGCCAAATGTAAAATTTTGAATTTTCACATTTGGCGCTCGTCAAAAGTGAAAAGTCAATTTTTTGCATTTGGCGAGCGCCAAATGTTTTGCATTGTTCGATGTGAAGGTTTTGTGAGTGTGTAGATTTTCCAATCTGGGCACAAGTTATATCCACCCTCAAAGGAGAATATATACATGAAATATAACATTAAAGTATAAGTCACATTTTAATATGTCTTTTTTCTTTCTTATACTTTAAGTTATATTTCATGTATATATTGGCAGGATGTTTGAGAGTGGTTTCAACTCTAGAGGACTTATAATGTAGATTCTAGTTTTAAGAGGATCATATAAAAGTTTAGACTTAGTCAAATTTCAGTAATCAACATGCTCCTATTAGCATTCTTTAGCTATGTATCTCACTCTCTTTATCGTCCCCAAAATCTAGACCTATTTCTATCCCTCTCTTATCTCTCTCACTTCTCTCTCCCCTCTATAGGTAAACCCAACTTCTCCACCTTTCATTCCTTTTTTAACCCCATATCTATCCTTGACTCCCTCCCTCTCTCTTCATCTCTCTCATTCTCTTATTATTTCACTCCCCTCCCTCTCCATTCTCTTGGTCACTACCTATCCCTTCTATCTACTCTCTCCCCATATCTAGGTCTCTTCTGCCCTCCCTATTCACCTCACTACCTCTCCCTCCCTATACTATTACCCACCTCTCTCTCCCCTTCTAGGTATCTCACCTAATTAATTGTCCACCCTCTAGTTCTCTCCCCCCATCTCCATATTTCTCTCCCTCTCCCTTACCCCTATCCATTTATGAACTCTCTCCCTCTATTCTCTCTCTCCAAACCTATATATCTCCTCATTCCTTAGGTTTCCTCATTCCTCCATGTATACCTCTCCATCCATCCCCTCGTATTCATCTCTTTTCTCTTCTATCTATTCCCTCTCTCCATTGTCTAGGTTGTCACCTCTCCCTCCTACTCTCTCTACCTCCCTCTCTCAAATTTTGTATGTTTCTCCCTCATTCCCTCTCCACCTCTATACTTATCCATTAATGTCTCATTAGGCACCTATATTTAAGCCCCTCTATCTATCTCTCCTCTATCTCTCCCATCTAGGTATTTAACCTCTCTCTCATGCTCTACATATCTCATCTCTCTATTTATCCCCTCTCTAGTTCTCCCCCTTCCTCTCCACCTCTCTCTCTCCATCAGCCCTTACCCATCTCCCTTTATGAAATCTCTCCTTCTCTTATCTATCTCTTCACCTCTTTGTCTACCAAAAAATCTAGACATATTACTCCCCCTTTTTTCTCTCTATTTCTTCTCTCTCCCCTCTCTAGGTCTCTCCTATACTCTCTCCCTCTCTCTCTCACATTCCCTCCTTATCTCCATATCTATCCTTCCCTCCATACATCTCTCTTCTCTTCTTATTGTTTCTCTCCACCCTTTATGTGTTCTCTTAATGAATACCTCTCTTTCCATACCGATTTTTCTCCTTCCCTCCATCTTTACATATCTACATCTCCCTCTTTGTCTCTTAATCCCCCTATATCTCCTTCACCTCTATCTTTCCACCCTAGGTCTCTCACCTCTCTCTTCCTAGGCTCTAGATATCTCACCTCTACATCTCTCTCCTCTCGAATTCTTTCCTTTCCACCTCCTTACCCCTTGTTCTCTCTTTGTGCACCTATCTCTCTTATTTTATTGTCTCTCTCCCTCAACTATCTATTATTCCCTCTATAGGTCTCTTAGCTACTCCCTACCGACCTCTCCCTTTCTTCGTAGGTCTCTCTTTCTCTTTATTCTTCCCTCTCCCCTCTTTTTTCTCCCTCCCCTATATAGGATTTAGATGATAGGTTGTAGCATATAAGGTTTATGGTATGGGATACAAGATTGATGGAACATTGTTTAGGGTAGATAGGTTGAGGGTAGTGGTTGTATTGATACTTAGGACACCATATGACCCCTAACAACACATATCATGTCCTAAGGGGTCATATGGTGTCGTTAAGGGTCATATGGTGTCCTAAGGGGTTATATGGTGTCATTAGGGGTCATATGGTGTCATATGGTATTCTATGACCCCTTAGGACACCATATGACCCCTAAGGACATCACATGGTATCCTAAGGGGTCATATGGTTTCCTAAGGGGAAATATGGTCTTCTATGACCCCTTAGGACACCATATGACCCCTAATGACACCATATGGTGTCCTAAGGGGTCATATGGTGTTTTATTACCCCTTAGAACACCATATGGTGTCATTAGGGGTCATATGGTGTCCTAAGGGGTCATAGAAGACCATATTTCCCCTTAGGAAACCATATGACCCCTTAGGATACCATGTGATGTCCTTAGGGGTCATATGGTGTCCTAAGGGGTCATAGAATACCATATGACACCATATGACCTCTAATGACACCATATAACCCTTAGAACACCATATGACCCCTAACATCACCATATGGTGTCCAAAGGGGTCATATGGTTTCCTAAGGGGTCATATGATGTCCTAAGGGGTCATATGGTGTTCTATTACCCCTTATGACACCATATGACCCCTAAAGACACCATATGGTGTCCTAAGGGGTCATATGGTGTCATAAGGGGTCATAGAACACATATGATGTCCTAAGGGGCCATATGGTGTTCTATGACCCCTTATAACACCATATGACCCCTAAAGACACCATATGGTGTCTTAAGGGATCATATGGTGTCATTAGGGGTCATATGGTGTCCTATAAGGTCATATGGTGTTCACTAACCCCTTAGAACACCATATGACCCCTAATGACACCAAATGGTGTCCTAAGGGGTCAGATGGTGTCCTAAGGGGTCATATGGTGTTCTATGACCCCTTAGGACACCATATGACCCCTAACATCACCATATGGTCTCCTAAGAGATCATATGATTTCCTAAGGGGTCATATGGTGTCCTAAGGGGTAATATGGTGCTCTATGACACCTTAGGATACTATATGACCCCATACAACACCATATAATCCCTAACGACACTATATGGTGTCCTAAGGGGTCATATGGTGTTTCTTGATCCCTTAGGACACCATATGACCCCTAATGAAAACATATGGTGTCCTAAGGGGTCATGTCATGTTCTATGACCCCTTGGGACACCATATGAGCCCTCAAGACACCACATGACCCCTAAAAACACCATATGCTATCCTAAGGGGTAATATGGTGTTCAATGTCCCCTTAGGACACCATATGGCCCCATACGACACCATATGACCCCTCACGACACCATATGGTGTCCTAAGGGGTCATATAGTGTCATAAGGGGTCATAGAACACCATACGACTCTTTAGGACACCATATGACCCCTAACAACATCAAATGACCCCTTAGGACATCATATGGTATCATTAGGGGTTATATGGTTTCCTAAGGGGTCATAGAACACCATATGACCCCTAACAACACCATATGACCCCTTAGGACACCATATGACCCCTTAGGACACCATATGACCCCTAATGGCACCATATGGTTCATTAGGGGTCATATGATGTCATAAGGGGTTATATTGTGTCCTTATAGGTCATATAATACCATATGACCCCTTAGGACACCATATGATCCATAAAAACACCATATTGTGTCTTGAGGGGTCATATGGTGTCACAAGTGGTTATGTCATGTACTAGGATGTTAAAGGGGTCATATGGTGTCCTAGGGGGTCATAGAACACCATATGACCCCTAAGGACACCATATGACCCTTCAGGACACCATGTGGTATCATTAGGGGTCATATAATGTCCTAAGGGATCATATGGTGTCGTTAGGGGTCATATGGTGTCCTAAGGGGTCATATGGTATTCTATGACCCATTAGGATTCCATATTATCCTTAGGACACCATATGACCCCTAACAACACCATATAGTGTTGTTAGGGGTCATATGGTGGCATAAGGGGTCATATGGTATTCTATGACCCCTTAGGACACCATGTGAACCCTAAGACCACCACATGGTTTCCT
Organism: Cryptomeria japonica; assembly: GCF_030272615.1. NCBI lineage: Eukaryota > Viridiplantae > Streptophyta > Pinopsida > Cupressales > Cupressaceae > Cryptomeria > Cryptomeria japonica. The sequence continues at coordinate 560,206,800 of NC_081415.1, forward strand.
AAGAGGTCATATGGTGTCGTTAGGGGTCATATTGTGTCCTAAGGGGTCATATGGTGTTCTATGATCCCTTAGGACACCATATGACCCCTAACAACACCATATGGTGTCCTAAGGGGTCATATGGTGTCCTTAGGGGTCATATGGTGTTCTTAGGGGTCATATGGTGTTCTATGACCACTTAAGACACTATATGACCCATTAGGACATGTCATATGGTGTCCTTAGGGGTCATATGGTGTCCTAAGGGATCCTACAGTGTCCTAAGGGGTTATATGGTGTTCTATGACCCCTTAGGACACCATCTGACCCCTTAGGACACTATATGGTGTCCTAAGGGGTCATATGGTGTTGTTAGGGGTTATATGGTGTCCTAAGGGGTCATGTGGTGTTCTATAACCCTGAACGACACCATATGGTGTCCTAAGGGGTTATCCAATGTCGTTAGGGGTCATATGGTGTCCTAAGGAGTCATATGGTGGTCTATGACCCCTTAGGACACCACATGGTGTCGTGAGGGGTCATATGGTATCGTATGGGGTCATATGGTGTCCTAAGGGGACATAGAACACCATGTTGATGGTATGATGAAAGAATAAGTATCTGGTAGAATACTGAGAGGGGGGGTGAATCAGTATATTGAAAAACTGATGCAAAGCTCCCAAAATCAAACTTAGTCAAACAAAGTAAACATATCTCAGTCAAGATCAATATTCATAAGATTAATTGACATCAACAATGCTTAATCATAACTCAACATATTCATCTCTCAATGCTTCTACTGAACATGCCTTATAGGAAATTAACCAAATCAACAAATAAGATCACATCCACAAAAGCATTCACCACTTGACACAAATGTTTATACGTGGAAAACCCAAATAGGTAAAAACAACAGTGAGATAAGACTCACAAGGATAGCTATCTGAACTCGTTTGAAGTTCGCCCTGTTAGGAGCCAAGCCTATTAAAGCTTTACAATAAGTCATGTTAAGAACTAATTTCGGTTAGGAATCACCCAATTAAGGGATTTACAAATATGCCTTGATTAAAAGTACAATACCTTGTTAGGAGTAACCTTGCTGGAGGATTTAAGAATCCAAGCTAATGGACCACCTTATTAGAGGATTTAATGAGTAACCAAGCTTGTTAGAGCTTACCCGGTTAAGGGATTTTACTTTTGCTGTAATTGTTAAAAAACAATAGGTTTTCTTGATCTGTCTGAGTAGCACTATACTTGATTGATCAGATCCTTCTATGCTTCAATCTTCCTTCACTCAAAGTGCAGATCCATTCACTGGTTGGGAAACTACACACTCAACAGGTTTTCTACCAACCTTGCCAACAACCTTTACAACAACTTCATCGACCTTAAATAGAAATCAATTAGGTCGGTAACACAACAAAAACCTAATTCTCATCACCGAGATTACAAACAATTTGGTACAATCTTGACCATTAGAAATCATGACAATCTCTTCACATTCTTCAAGAAAATTCCAACCGCTCCATGATCAATGCTTAATAGGACTTTGTAACCCATAACACGTTGTGTATTCAATGCAATCCACTTTTCTCCTTCCCTAGACAATAACAAATGTGCCAAAACAATTTGAACATATCCTCATTCAATTATCACACATGTCTTCATCATTACCGCTTATCAAATAATAAACCAACAAACTTGATCAGTTAGGGTTTAACAGTTGACAGGGTTTACCAGTTACAATACATAGAAAGGTTTAACCCTTTACACCTTTACACCAATTCAACTCACAAACTTAACACACGGGTTTACAACATCTTCCACAAAGCTCTCTTTACCGGTTACTAACCAATATCAAAAACAACAATATCAGCAATAACATAAATACCATTACCAGTTCAATTGACATCAATGACAACATATCATTAATGCAATCTCTATGCAAAATACCAACACAGATGACCCCTTAAGACACCATATGGTGTTTTTATGGGTCATATGGTGTCCTGAGGGCTCATATGGTGTCCCAAGGTGTTAGATTAAAACCATATGACCCCTTAGGACACCATATATTCATTAGGGGTCATATGGTGTCCTAAGGGGTCATAGAACACCATATGACCCCTTAGGACACCATATGACCCCTTAGGAAATCATATGACCCTTAGGACACTATATGGTGACGTTAGAGGTCATATGGTGTCCTAAGGGTTCATAGAAGACCATATGACCCCTTAAGACACCATATGACCCCTTAGGACACCATATGGCATGTCCTAAGGGGTCATATGGTGTCTCAAAGGGTCATAAAACACCATATGAACCCTAAGGACACCATATGACCCCTTAGGACACCATATGGTGTCGTTAGGGACCATATGGTGTCCTAAGGGGTCATAGAACATGATATGACTCCTTAGGACACAATATGACCCCTAACGACACCATATGACCCCTAACTACACCATATGACCCTTCAGGACACCATATGGTGGTATTAGGGGTCATATGGTGTCTTAAGGGGTCATAGAACACCATATGACCCCTTAGGAAATCATATGACACCTTAAGACACCATATGGTGATATTAGGGGTCATATGGTATCCTAAGGGGTCATAGAACACGATATGACCCCTTAGGACACCATATGGTGTTGTTAGGGGTCATATGGTGTCCTAAGGGGTCATAGAACACCATATGACCCCTTAGGATACCATATGGTAGTCTTAGGGTTCATATGGTGTCCTAAGGGGTCATAGAACACCATATGACCCCTTATGACACCATATGACCCCTAACGACACAATATGATGTCGTTACAGGTCATATGGTGTCCTAAGGGGTCATATGGCGCCCTAATGGGTCATAGAATACCATTTAACCCCTTATGACACCATATGACCCCTAAGACCACCATATGGTGTCTTGAGGGGTCATATGGTGTCGTTAGGGGTCATATGGTGTCCTAAGGGGTCATATAGTGTTCTATGACCCCTTAGGACACCATATGACCCCTAACAACACTATATGGTGTCCTAAGCGACCATATAGTGTCCTTAGAGGTCATATGGTGTTCTATGACCCCTTAAGACACCATATGACCCCTTAGGACATGTCATATGGTGTCGTTAGGGGTCATATGGTGTCCTAAGGGGTCATATGGTATTCTATGACCTATTAGAACACCATATGACCCATAACGACACTATATGGTGTCATTATGGGTCATATAGTGTCATTATGGGTCATATAGTGTCCTAAGGGGTCATATGGTGTCATTATGGGTCCTCTAGTGTTCTATGACCCCTTAGGACACCATATGACCCCTAACAACACCATATGGTGTCCTAAGGCGCCATATGATGTCGTTAGGGGTCATATGGTGTCCTAAGGAGTCATATGGTATTGTATGACCCCTTAGGACACCATATGATGTCATGAGGGGTCATATGGTGTTGTATGGGGTCATATGGTATCCTAAGGGGACATAGAACACCATATGACCCCTTAGGAAACCATATGGTGTTTTTAGGGGTCATATGGTGTCATGAGGGCTCATATGGTGTCCCAAGGGGTTATAGAACACCATGTTACCCCTTAGGACACCATATGTTGTCATTAGGGGTCATATGGTGTCCTAAGGGGTCATAGAACACCATATGACCCCTTAGGACACCATATGGTGTTGTTAGGGATTATATGGTGTTTTATGGGGTCACATGGTGTCCTAAGGGGTCATAGAACACCATATGACCCCTTAGGACACCATATGGTGACGTTAGGAGTCATATGGTGTCCTAAGGGGTCATAAAATACCATATGACCCCTTAAGACACCATATGACATGCCCTAAGCAGTCATAAAACACCATATGACCCCTAAGAACACCATATGACCCCTAAGGACACCATATGACCCCTTAGGACACCATATGGTGTTGTTAGGGGTCATATGGTGTCCTAAGGGGTCATAGAACACCATATGACCCCTTAGGACACAATATGACCCCTAATGACACCATATGACCCCTAACGACACCATATGACCTCTTAAGACACCATATGGTGGTCTTAGAGGTCATATGGTGTCCTAAGGGGTCATATGGCATCCTAATAGGTCGTAGAATACCATATGACCCCTTAGGACACCATATGACCCCTTAGGACACCATCTGACCCCTAACGACACCATATGGTGTCCTAAAGCATCATATGGTGTCATGAGGGGTCATATGGTGTTCTATGATCCCCTAGGACACCATATGACCCCTTTTAACATCCTAGTACATGACATGACCACTTGTGACACCATATGACCCCTCAAGACACAATATGGTGTCGTTAGGGATCATATGGTGTCCTAAGGGGTCATATGGTGTCGTTAGGGATCATATGGTGTCCTAAGGGATCATATGACTATTGGCATTCTACACTCTAGTGAGAAATTATGGTGTTGTAATTGATGGTAACCTACAGGCAGCCACCCGACATTCATTTGGTAAGTCACCGGCAGGCACCGGCACCGGAAGACACTTCACCAACAACAACAAGAATGTATACCGACACCCTAGCTGACAGGAACAAGCTTTTGTTTATTGTATTTAATTGTAAATATATTTTGTAAAGTCGACATGTCATATTGTAATAGACTCATATATGTACGAGATCTTGTAAATCATTTTGTAATAATGGACATATGATGGTAGAAGTGATGAGCGAATATTAAGGCAGATTTTGTATAAGGTTTATGGTTATAGTATGAGCTTAAACTGGTACTGAACTTGGCATAGTAGATGTTGAATTGTAGCAGTACATTATATTGGATTTTCATAATCCATTTTGTAAGTCAGTGAGACTTCCATTTTGTAGATTGAGCAATGAGCTCTAGGCAGTTGGCCTTCCTGTATGTGCAGGCCCCTCATTGTAAGTAATATCCATTCATTGGCCAGTGAGTGAATATTATTGGTCACAAATCCCACCGAGGTTTTTCCCACGCTGGGTTTCCTCGTTAAACATCTTGTGTTATGATGTGTTTTCTATGTTGTCTTTATTGTTCCTATTTACTACATTAATTCTTGTTTACCGGTACACTATTTTGGAATGCAAAATACTTAATAAGGTTAAATATTATGTTAACCAGTTAGATACTGATTCACCCCCCCCCCTCTCAGTATCTTTGGGACTATCATTAATCCTAACAATGACCCCTTAGGATACCATATGACCCCTAATGACACCATATGGTGTCGTTAGGGGTCATATGGTGTCATAAGTGGTCATATGGTGTCATAAGGGGTCATAGAAGACCATATGACCCCTTAGGACACTATATGGTGTCTTTATAGGTCATATGGTGTCATAAGGGGTCATATGGAGTTATAAGGGGTCATAAAACACCATATGACCCCTTAGGACACTATATGGTGTCGTTATGGGTCATATGGTGTCATTAGGGGTCATATGTTGTCCTTATGACCCCTTAGGACACCATATGACCCCTTAGGACACCATATGGTGTTTTTAGGGCTCATATGGTGGTCTAAGAGATCATATGGTATCCTAAGGGGTCGTAGAACATCATATGACCCCTTAGGACACCATATGACCCCTTAGGACACCATCTGACCCCTTAGGACACCATATGACATGAAACGACACCATATGACCCCTTAGCACACCATATGACTTGTAACAACACCATATGTTTTCCTAAGAAGTCATATGGTGTCCTAAGATAGATATTAATGGTTTCTTAAGGGGTCATATGGCCCACCATGCTCATGCACATACCTAGATGGGTTATATAGAGATATAAGATACCTAGAGGGGGAGATAGGCCTGAGAGACCTAGATAGGGTGAGAGAGAGAGAGAGGATTGAGATAGATGGAGGGGATAGAGAGAGGTTGCTAATGAGATATGGATGGAGATGTAGAGATGTGAAGAGGGAATGAGGGAGAAACCTATAGAGCGGTAGAGAGGGTGTGATGGAAATTTGATGATGTAGACGGTAAAGAGAGAATACGAATTAGTAGGGAAGGGGGAGAGAGATGGGGATAAGGAGGGAGAGGGGGATAGAGAAGGAGAGGGGAAGAAAATAATGGAGATTCCTATAAATGTGAGGGAGGGATAAGAGGAGAGATGAAAGAATAAAAACAAATAAGAGTATGAGGGGATTGAGGGAGAGTTAGACATGGAGGAACTACAAGACCTAGGGAAGGAGAAGATAGAGAGGTTGGGGGAAATAGAGAAGAGGAGGAGAGAGTTAAAAAATAAATAGGGTAAAGGGGAAGGGAGATAGAGGGGAAGAGAGAGAGAAATAACTAGAGAGGGTACAAATAGATAGGTGAGAGAGCTATATTTGGAAAGAGAGATGAGATACCTAGATGACAAGAGAGAGGAATGAGATAGATAGAGGGGGTGGGGCAGGAGCACCTGGTTGAGTAAAAACTCTCCTTTTTGAGTATTTCATGCTTTCATGTTTGTAATGTCTTGTGTTAGGTTTGTGTTGTTGTGTTTAGGTTATTGTGTGTCATATCTCATGGTTTTGATCTCATTTTGTGCTTGAGTGATCAAGTTTTTCTTTTCATGAGTTAAGTTGTCTAGTTTTACCTTCCAGGCCAAAAATGGGAAAAATGGTGAAATGTGCCTTATAGGCTTAGGAATTATTGAGAAATAATTGAGTCATGTTTTTGAAGTGTTTTCAATCACACTTAGGTGTTTAGATATGTCGGTTTAGTTAAGATGCTCAAAATTGTCTTATTGGGCAACAAAAGTTGCTTTTCCTTATTGAAAAGTTGCTTTTTGAAGTCAAAAATGTAAAAAGGCAATCCTACAGCTCTTTGTCCATACAAGACACCCTAACTAACTCACTAAACCTTTAAATAGGCCACCCTCTTCCTTGTATAGGTTTGGCAAATGTAGAAACAAAGTTTTTCTCAATAAAGAAGTGCAAAATTCTAGCTTTTAATGTGTTTTTCTCTCCTTTAGAGCAGAAGTTTGTACTGTAGCCCATCTGGTCCATACTATACCTTTTGGTAAGTGTACATATTGGTTTCCCAATGCTATTTAATTGATCATTGCACTGGTTTTCCTTTTTGCAAGTTCATGAAATAAAAATCCTTTCATTCTATGTGCTCACTGCCCTGTCAAGGGTTTGAGGTTTCAAAATGCCACAACTTGACTAATCCAGGTTTGGGCTCCCATGAAATGGATTGGATCAAGTGTTTTATGCATGCACATTGTATATATGTTTCCTTTTGAGTCATAATTATGCTTGGAGGACAAATTTGAGTGAAGATTAGACAAGTTTTGGAACTTGACTAATATCCTTCTTGAAAACTCAAATTCTTGTAATCAAAATGCATTGAAGTGTTAAAGATGCCAAGCAAGGGGTATGAGAAGTGTTATAAGTTAGCTTTATTCAACTTTAATAGTTGAAAAGTTTGTAATTTGCAAGTTTTATCAGTTTTTGTAATTAGCAGCAAGTTCACTATTTTTGTGATTTGTTTTTGTCAAATAGCTCAAGGAATGCTTCAAGAGCATTATCCAAGCCTTGTATCTGTGAAGGAAATGTAATAGGAAACTTAATTGATGTTTTTTAGACCTTATTAAGGTGTATTTTCAGTTAACACTCCCTATTAAGCAGACCAAAAGTTGTAGCAGCAGTTGACTAGTAAAGGACAGTGTCTTTGACTGTGACAGTGGCATTGCACTCCTTTCTCAATTTGTTGCCAAGTGTTTGGCATAATGTTTATGTGAAAGAGGTAGGGGACACATTTTTTAGTTATGAAAAAGGTTCTATGAAGATCTAGGCACTTGTATTGGTGAACAAGGATGCAAACAAAGTGTTTATACTCCAAAACCCTACTTTCATGCCTAAAAATGAGGTTAAACAGTAAAACTACTTCTCTAAACCTAAAACCTCAAAAATATCTTTGCTATGACTTATTCTTCACTGTCCAAATCATCTCCAATGGTCAAGAAGCCCATCATTTGGCAGGGTGAGCAAAACTAGGCCAATTAGGCCTTCATGGGCTAGTAGCCATTTTTGACTATTTTAATCAAAAAGCATGAACCCGATTGCATAGAGGAGTTTGGAACTTATGAAATCTTGTGTGATTATTATAAAATAGTGAAACAAGTTACATTTTTAACCTTGGATGGTGTATAGTATCATTTGGAGGTTTTGACCCTTGGTTGGTGAGTTGAGTAAGCTAAAGGCTATGAACCTTAAACTAAGTTTTGGTTGTAAAATTTTGAGTAAACCTTGTTGCTTCTATATGATCATGTTGGAATTGCCTAATGCACACTAAAAATAGTAATTTGAATGTCAAAAGAACGGGGAATTGAGAAATGTGTAGATGGGTGAAGTAAGGAATTGGAGTAAGTTTGAGCAAGGGTGTGAGCTTTTACCAAGAAGGGAGGTTGATGGTGAAGTCTAGAAGAGAGGTATGTCAATTGTAACTAATCTTGGTATTGCAAATATAAGGAGAATATATAAACAAGACTTTTTGTTTCCTATTATACCTTTTTGACTAGAATTGTCTTTTTGAGCACTTACCTATCAATCTCCCTATCAGGGGGGGAGAGAGAGGTGAGTAATGAGACATGATGCAGAGGTAGATAGGTGGAGAAGAAGGAAGTTATAAACCTAGAGAGGTGAGAGAGAGTTGATGGCCTAGAATGTAGAGAGAGAGAGAATAAAAGAGGAAGAGAGAATAAAAAAGTGGGGGAGTGAGATATATATGGGGGTATGTATGGATGGGGAGGTATAGAGGGAGAGGAGAAGAAATGAAGGGAGAGACCTAGAAAGGGGAGGGAGGGAGAAGATAAGAGATAGAAGAACAAAGAGAGGAGTAAGAGGGGATGGATGGAGAGGTAGACATGGAGGGAGTGAGAGACCTATGGAAGGAGGAGATAAAGAGGTTAGGGGACGAAGAGAAAAGGAGGGAGTTCATAAAGGGATAGGGTTAAGGAGGAGGGAGAGAGAGGTAGAGAGGGACAAAGAGAACTATAGGGGGGGCATATAGATAGGTGAGATACCTAGACGGCCAGAGAGGAGTGAGATAGATAGAGGGGGATAAAGAGAGGAAGGTAATGAAATCTATATGCAGAAGTAGATAGGTGGAGAGGAAGGGAGGGAGAAACCTAGAGAGGGGAGAGAGGGTGGGATGGAGAGGTAATGACCTAGACAATGAATATAGAGAATAAGAGAGGAAGAGAGAAGATGAGAGTGTGGGAGAGGGAGATAGAGAGGGAGAGAGGAAGAAAGGAAGGTAGAGACCTGGAGAGGGGAAGGAGGGAGAATAGAAGAGATAGAAGAACAAAGAGATGAGTAAGGTGAGATGGATAGAGAGGTAGACATGGAGGAAGTGAGAGACCTAGAGAATGAGGAGATAGATAGGTTTGGAGAGAGAGAGAGAGAGAGAGAGAGAGAGAGAGAGAGAGAGAGAGAGAGAGAGAGAGAGAGAGAGAGAAGGAGAAGGGAGAGAAAGGTGGAGAGGGAGAGAACTAGAGGGTGGAAAATTAGATAAGTGAGAAACCTAGAGGGAGAGAGAAAGGTGGGTAATAATATAGGGACGGAGAGGTAGTGAGGTGAATAGGGAGGGAGGGACAACCCTAGATATGGGGAGAGAGGATAAAAGGGATAGGTAGTGACCAAGAGAAAGGAGTGGGAGGGGAGAGAAACAATAAGAGAGTGAGAGACAAGAGAGAGGAAGCGAGTCAAGGATAGAGAAGTGAGAGAGACAAGAGAGGGAGAGAGATAGGTCTAGAGTTTGGGGAAGATAAAGAGAGTGAGATACATAGCTAAAGAATGCTAATAGGAGCATGTTGACTACTGAAATTTGACTAAGTTTGAAATTTTATATGATCCTCTAAAAACTAGAATCTACATTATAAGTCCTATAGAGCTATACTTAAATGTTATATTTCATGTTTATATTCTCCTTCAGGGGTGGATATAACCTATGCCCAAATTGGAAAATCTACACACTCACAGAACCTTCACATTAGAAAATGCAAAAAATTTGGCGTGCACCAAATTTGGCGCTTTCCAAATGCAAAAAATTGACTTTTCACATTTGGCGAGTGCCAAATTTGGTGCGCGCCAAATGTGAAAATTCAAACTTTTGCATTTGGCAAGTGCCATATTTGGTGCTCACCAAATGTTTTGCTTGGTATAATACCAACCCTTTGGGTTGGATTTGCCTTGTGCATCCAGCTCATAGGTTTGGATGACCTTTTCATGCCAATGACACATTTTTATGAAAAGATAAAAAGTGGCACCTTTTTGGTACCACAACTTGGTGCACTTACCCTAGTTGCATGTAACACAAAAAGTTGCAAGGTAAATTTTGTTATGTTCATCATGGCCATGAACCATTAGTGCAAACATGTCTGAGTAGGTAGGTTTATGCTAGGAATGGTCTTATTTTGCTTCCCAATTTGCTCGAACATTCAGGGCCATGCCATAGTAGGGTCATCCATTGATTGCCCTAACTTCAAAAAATTATTGAACTTTGATGGGTTGTTTCTTAAAATCGAAGATACATACAAATGATCTATTAAACCCACATGATCACGTGAGGCTCCTCTACAATAACTTGTCTTATATTTTTGAAGACTTGAAGCCATTTTCTAAAGGCATAAATTTTTTTATTGATGCAAATATCATCAGTTGCATGCAATGAAAAGTCACAAGATAGGGTTAATTTCATTTTGTTTGTCTTGGCCATGAACCATCAGTGTAAACATGTCCGAGTAGGTAGGTATATGCTAGGCATGGTCTTGTTTTTCTTCCCAAGTCACTCAAACATTTAGGGCCATACCATAGAAATGAAAAGTTGCAAGATAGGGTAAACTTTGTTATGTTCATTGAGGCCACAAGCTATCAATGTGAACATGTCCAGGTGAGAACATTCATGAAAATAGGGCAACCCTAATGAACTGACATTCTTGAACATACATCATATAGGTCATACACATAAGATTTGTTATTCTATGCATCTTTTCATCTTCATCATCATAATTTACATACATAAGAAGGTCATACGCATAAGATTTGTTAGTCTATGCATCTTAGTCATCATCATCATCATAATTCGCATACATAAGTAGGTCACATGCATCTTTTTCATCTTCATCATCATAGTTTACACATTGACAAATGAATAACACATGAATTACACATTCAGAAAAGAATTGCACAGTCATACAAATTTTCAACTAGAATCATAGATACAAAATTTATCACAAAATTTTATTTATGCATTTATAATCAATTGGTGGTCTATATACAAAATTTGGCCTCTAAATATGTACAAATCAAATCATGGCCATTTATATACAGAATTTGGCCTCTAAATAGATACATATCAGCTCATGCCCATTCATATACAAAATTTGGCCTCTAAATAGGTACAAATTAGCTCATTGTATTTACAAAAAAATCAAATTTACAATGATTGGCACAATGAATAGATGATATGTCAATAAGCGAATGATATATACAAAATTTCCAAAATCATTCTAACCTTCCATAGAATCAACTTCATCATAATTCGCCCAAATTAAATCTATTGAACCTTGTGGATCAGCTCTAAACCTTATTGTGTCAAGTATCGCCTCATGGTGAGAATCATGAACTTTCCATGAATTCTTATTGTTGTCTACCACGATATTTAATCAACTGAATATTTGTTGCAACAACAAGGTTAGAATAATGAAGAATATGCTTATGTGTTTTGAAGTCCTCAAACAACCAAACATCTAATTTCTTGATAGGGTACCTTCTGAGCCATGTTCTCATGACAACAACAGACTCTATTGGCTACTCAATACCCTCTCCATCAATGATTGTGGTTGTCAAAAAAATTTGCCTCAATACAATGGAATAAAAAGTAATAAGTGCCTTCTTCATTGTCTTCATTAGTAATAACTGTGTACACATGACCTTCATTTTATTGAATGATAAATTAAAACCAAAAAACAATGTAAAATGTAATAAAATGAGTTAAAAAAATTTCAACTAAGTAATAAATCAAAATACATAGTTGCACTAAGTCGTATACATGGTCAAAGTCTATCAAAACTTTGATTTGGTTCAACTCTAGCACTTTGGGAAGTTTATATGTGTCAATGGGAACTACAAGTCTATAAGACCATTCATCAACCCACTCTTTTGATTCACACTCCTCCCAAAAAAAATTCATACATGGCGAGAAAAAACATACAATCTCTCTCATATAAATAATTGGTGATCTTGCATTTGAACTTCTAAATGAGTGCAGGTCACTTGATCCTATAATGGTACACCAATATACATAGTTTGCAACATTAGAATTTAGACTTACCTTTGTTACCTAATCCCATCATTGAGTTACAACATTTCATTATTATTGTTGCATCTATCAACTTGGTGCCACATTCATACTTTAGTCCTTCTCTTGCAAGGGCCCTTTTTACACATGCTCTTGCACCATCATGCTCTTCTTTTCCATGTCCAAGCTCATTGAAATTCAAAAAATATAGTACACCACTTGTCATGTGCATCCTACTCAACCAATAGAACATTCTTGAATTATGATGTGTTAGTTGTATGTGATATCCCTCTCTTAATTTCTCATAGTAAATTTGAAAGCATCCTTGCACAAACTCTAATGAATAACTACGATAATTGATTATATAGATATGATACTCTCTTAGTGTCTTTCTATCCCCCTTCATGCTATCATGTGCATGCATGAATTCTATGTACAAAAATAGTTAATTCTTTAGGATGGTAATATTGAGATTGCACTTCATTTTGAGGTTGTAGTGTATAATTCTCAGCAAAATCTACAATATAGACAATGGTACTTAGAGGAAATGCATCCTTCAATAACTTATATTTCTCATCCAACCACTAAGCTCTATTTGTATGCATTAAGTAGTCATAAACTAGTTTCTATTGAAAAATAATCATAAACTCAACTACAAATATATCTTTACTCACTAAGTCACATCTCTTCAACTCTTTTCCATCTTTAACCCCATATGTGACAGACTTGTATTTTTCAAAAGATACTAGTTTCTTCCCAATTTAATGTGCGCTCTCTAAATGTATACATCTTTGCAAGGGTTCCAAACCACCACATGTAGCACATGACCCTTTCAAACACATCATCCTATAAAATGTGCATCCATCATCTCTTTTACATAATATGCTTGAAATAAAATCTCTTAATGATTTTGGAGGTATTTGTATACCACATTCTTACAAAACTTCATTAGTGTGCAAAGTACAACATATATGATGATAAATATCATAATGCATGGGAAATTCAATATGCATGCTACAACAACATGTGGTGCATGTATGAGTGTTGCGTGATCATAATGGCAACTTTCTTTCAGCAATGGTGCTCCCATTGGGAACACAGACTAACCATCTTGTTGAAGCCATTGGGGCCTATAATAGCCTCACTCTTGCTAGAAACACAATTTCAAATGTGTTTGGTTGGAGGGATATTCCAAAAATATCATAAAATATCTAAGGGGTACTTCCAAACCCTCTTGGAATGTTGAAATTTGGATTAAAAAAGAAAGGGATATCATTAAAACTTTTGATAAATGTTTCATATCCCATACCTATAGGGAGTCTAATGTCATGGCTGACTACCTTGCAAATAAAGAGGTTATTAGAAAAAGTCAGTTGAGTTGGACCAATGGAGACAAGCTGGAGGCTGATCTACTCATGCTTATCCTTCATGATAGAAGTCAAGGCAGATCTATTAATGATGATTTGTGCCATCATGACTAGTAGTGAATCTAGAAAGATCGATTCCTTTCTGATTTTGGCATGTGGACAAAGAGGACAGAATAATAAGTGTGGAGTTATTTTGCATGCTTTGTGGGTGTATATTGGTATTTTGTGGGCTCTGTTATTCAATTTGCAAGTTGTGAGTGTTGTTATTCAAGAAAGGGGGTTTTACCCCTTACATTGAAAGGTTGAAGGGTCCTAACAGGGATATTACCAACTATTTTGCCAAGCACTAGAAAGACAAGACTATTATTTTCCATGGGAAGAAGGTGTTGGTTGATGAGAGCCTCATTGCCCAAGTCACCGACCTATCAACTGAGGGGATGAAGTTTTATAGAGATAGGACTTATACAGAGCAGGTTGTGAAGAAATTCCCAAAGACTGAAGAAGAGAGAGCCAAGCTTTGAATAAGACTAATAGCTACTATGATATTTTTGTGATCAGGAGCTTCTAGGCAAAACTCCTTAAGGTAATCATAGAGTATCTTACCCTAGATGGTCATTTCTCTAGAATTTGTGGACATCATTTTGTTATTATGAACCATTTTTGTTATGGGGTCAAGATTTCCTTTCCGTTATATCATATGTCTACTTTAAGGGCCAATTTTAAAGACCATGAGAAGAAGCCTTCCAAATTCCCTATCCTTCATGAAGGGCTTTTAGTCCTGATTGATTCCCACTTTCGTGCCCTTCCTACCCTGAATGTTTCTATTTAGACCTCCTCTGAGGATGCCACTAGTGTTGGAGAGTTATGTGGTGAGGAATCTAACTTTGATTATAAAACTGAGTCTACTCCCCCTCTCAAAAAATCTAAGATTGAAAAGATCCCAGTGGCCAAGTCTCCCATGGGAAAAGGCAGAAAAGGGCAAAAGAAAGTTGTGATTTCTTCATCCTCTACTTCAACAACTAAGGATGCCCCTATTTCTAGTGGCCCTAAAGGTAACCCTAAGGTTTATATGGGTGAGAAGGAGGCTAGTACAGGTCAAAACCTCCAGTCTCCCCCTCCACCGCCCCTTGGCACTACTACTGCTAATATTTGTGTTACAGTTCATGAGGATCTTCATCCTAAATGTGTTGAGTTCAATGATAAGAAGGAGGACTATGAGGATGTGCTAGGTATGGAAAGGGAACATTCCATTGATACCTTTCGTATGTTTAAGTGGTTGTTTCATGAGTTGAAAGATGTCAGACTTAATCAAAGGGCACTGGGAAGCAAAATGGAGGCGATTCTTGTGGGTAATATTCAAGGCAATCAGAAAGAGGTTGGGCACTGGTCGGAGGAGGAGAAAAAATCAGTGTTGGAGTGCATTCAAAGGGTTGGAGAAGGTATTGACCAAATGAAAAAAGGGTTTGAGGACACAATATCCAAGATGGGAGTTGGCTATGAGAAAATCCAGACTACCCTTAAGACTATTATGTCTATCAATCATAAGATTGTCAAGCAAACTGTTTATGCCATGAATGCAATGACAAACAAATTTGATAGAATGCAACAGGACAAAACTATTGTTACCATTGGAGATGATATTGATGTGATCCAGGTTGATGAAGGACCCAGTAAGAGGATGTGAAGCATTATGAAGAAGAAAGCGACCACTCAGAATGAGGACTACAAAGAAATTAAGGTTGTAGCTGATAGGATGGGTACCCTGGAGGTGGAGTTGGCTGAAACCCTCAAGAGCCTCATGTAGTTGGTTTGTTGGTTCTGTTTGTTTGTGTGTTCAGTCTTTCTGGTGGCTTTTTGTTGCATGTCTGGGCTTTTTCTATCTTTTTGGCTATTGTTTGTAATGTTCTATACTTCATAGCTTGTCTTGTTTTGGATACTTTTTTTTCTTTGATTCTAAATCTTTTAGAATCCATTTTGTAAAGGGTTTCAGAGCCCTTTCAAAACCTATATTTGCCATAATCCAAAACATGTGTTGCATGTATGATTTAGCTTAACATAAAAAGTTTTTTCCATTTCAAAAAACCATTCACTAGTTCTTATTTGAGGATAGCTTTGAAAAAATTTATCATAGAATTGTGTTTGAGTCATATCCAAAAAATGTTCCAAATGTGGCTCACAATTTTTAGATTCAATTCACCTTCTAACAAAATCTTTTTGATTGGGCGAAATTCTTGTGTTGTCATGCATTAGGATCCTGAATTTTCTCACACCCCCCAAGGCATGGTGTAGTGTTGTTCTTCAAGTATCTTTAATGACCTATTTGTTTTTCTTATTAAACAAATTTTTTTAGTTTGCTTTCTCATTATGGTTGATATAAGAACACACCGAGTAATGTTGGCATCTTTAGAGAGTGATGTAGAACCAATTTCATGATACAAATCAAATAGATTTCTTACTACAGTATTTTCACAATTATTTTTGGATGATCTTAAGACAAAAAATTTTATCGTGTCTCTAAAATTCAGATTTTTTTTATCATTTTAACAATTAATTGGCAACTTCCAGTTTGATTTAACCTCTCAAAATAGTTTTCCCATATTTTATTAGTCATTCTTTTACAAGTGTATTTGGGAAATTTATCAAGCATTGACTTCAAAATATTTTCATCAACATTTCCAATTAGACACTTTGGTTTTCTATGAATAGTTCAAGGAGTTGTTGATATTGGTGCGTGTTTTCTATTTGCATTAAGTACATTTGCTTGATCATTGATTGGCACTTGTTCTTGGTTTGCATTAGTTTCATGTGGTACATGTAATGGAGTTGGTGAAGATGGCATATCTTCTCCTCCTATTTTTCTCATGCGCTCCCTTTGTCTTTCCTTTGCTACCTCTTGTGATTCAATTATTCTTTGCTTGTTCCTTTCCATCCTTAATTCAATTTTCCTAAATAACATCAGATGTTTTAATAAAAATTATAAAAATTAAACAAATGAACTATGTCACAAAAACTATGAAAATAATTGAATTTGATGATAAAAAGCATTAAGCAAACAAAAGAAAATTGAAAAATCAAATGAGTTATACATTTCAATCATTTGGAGTCATATAAAACAAAATAAACTCTTAAATTGTCTGAAAATATCATGGGTAGACATAAACAATTGTAGTGGGACCTTCAGTAGAACTTTTTGGGTGTTTTTGGCCATTATGAATCCACTTTAACTCAACATAACACATGCAGGTTACTTTTTCTTAACCCATTCGTATTTTTGGCCCCTCAAATGCTCAAGTGTCTAGTTGGGTTCGCAACGTCTATAGTGTTAAAAACCTATATGTGTTTTTAATGGTAAAAATCACATTCACATTTTTTGTCCTAGACTTTGGCCTCCACCTAAGTGTAAGAAGAGAGGTGGGGGAATGGAGGTGAGAGAGAGAGACAAAGAGAAGGGAGTTTCAAAAAGAGAAAGAGAGAAAGGTGGGTTGGAGAGGGAGATGAGGGACATAGGGAGATAAGTGGGGGGATGGATAGAGATAGAGAGAGGTTGTGAGAGAGGAGGAGAGAGAGGTTGAGAGAGAGAGGACAGGGAGAGATATGTTGTGAGAGAGATAGATAGGGGAAGAGAGGTGGTGGAAAAGAGAGGGAGAAGAGGGGGATATGTTGAAGAGAGGCTGGAGAGAGAGAGAGAGAGAGAGAGAGAGAGAGAGAGAGAGAGAGAGAGAGAGAGAGGAGAGAGAGAGAGAGAGAGAGAGAGATGGGGAGATGTAGAGAGTGGTTGAGAAAGAAAGAACATTGGGGGAAGGGATAGGAGGGAGAGAGATTGGGGGAGAGATATTGAGAAAGAGGGAAATAGAGAGAGAGAGAGAGAGAGAGAGAGAGAGAGAGAGGAGAGAGAGAGAGAGAGAGAGAGAGAGAGAGAGAGAGAGAGAGATCCAAAGGGTTAGGACGTTGTAAAGAAAATTTGACCATTATGGAAGCTTTTCTGAATAACTCTTTCAATGAAAGGTCGTTAGGAATAAAGGTTTCATTAGGCAAACATAATTGGATGTCCACTTCTTGTGTGACAAAGAAAGAGAGAGAGGTTTTTCAGTAGAAGGAGGAGGTTTCTCAATAGTTCAACCTTTGTCAAAGCATTTACCTAATTCTAAAACTTCATCACCCAATATCAATTGGAAAAAATCCTCAAAGGAAACTATCATCTTCTTTAAAGATTGGGATGGTTTTATGCTAAGTCATATGGTAGACTATATCAGTATAAAATCATATAATTTATCCAAGCTTTAACATCTCACATAAACCTACAATAATATCTAGATGTTATAGTAATAAACCTTTTGAAACTACCTCTACAAATCAAGTTGCCAAGAACATATTTTCCTTTTGGTTGTGTACATAACTATAAAGGGTTTAGTGAAATCATAAGATGGACACTCCAAAAGATCTCTCACAATTTGATGCCTTCTATCTTCTAACAATTTTAAGGATGAATATGCAAGTTATATAACGATAATTATATACAGACCTTTTCTAAACATACCCTCTCCTAATTGAAGCATGTGCAAATAGTTGTTACTTGAAACAAACACCTCCTTTTCTATTTAATGATTTTGATAGTTTTTGAGCTCCAAGAGATGTGTAAATTGAGAAAAATTCCAATGATATCCTAGGATATAAATCTTTAGGATGCAAAGCAAATTTGAACTTCGTAGAAGTTTTTTTGAATAATTTTTTCAATGGAAGGTTGTTAGTAATAAAGGTTTCATTAGGAATGCATAATTGGATATGTCCACTACTTGTGTGTGGGACTAAAGGTTTCATTAGGAACGCATAATTGGATATGTCCACTACTTGTGTGTGGGAGAGAGAGAGAGAGAGAGAGAGAGAGAGAGAGAGAGAGAGAGAGAGAGAGAGAGAGAGAGAGAGAGAGAGAGAGAGAGAGATTGTTGTGACTGAGAAGATCCACTTACAATTGGCCTTGGTTGAGCTTAAGTTATGGCATAGATAGAACCTATGATAAAGATGGTGCATAATCCTGCTACAACAACTAGAGACTATGATACAAAATTAACTTTATTAAGAACCCATACCAAAAATACGACTTTAAGTTGAAAGGTGATGGTTTAGATGTGTGCATGCAAGTTCGTGTGTGTGTGTGTGTGTGTGTGTGTGTGTGTGTGTGTGTGTGTGTGTGTGTGTGTGTGTGTGTGTGTGTGTGTGTGTGTGTGTGTGTGTGTGTGAGAGAGAGAGAGAGAGAGAGAGAGAGAGAGAGAGAGAGAGAGAGAGAGATTGCTTGGACCAAGAAAACCCACTTACCATTAGCCTTGGTTTCTTAATTTATGACATAGATAGAATATGTGATGAAGGTGACACCTGATTCTTGAAGCCTATGAAAATAGTTGTCACTTGTAATAGATACCTCCCTTTCCTTTACTACTTCTGATAGTTTTTGAGCTCCAAGAGAATCAGACATTAAGAACAACAAGTATAATGGTATCATATGATTCATGGGTTACGATGCCAAGCACATTTGACTTAGGTTATAGAAGCTTTTATGAATAACTGAATTCATTCATGTTCCTCTTCTAGAAACTACAACTTGATCTTCTCCAATGAGAAAGGAAACTGTAAGCAAGGGAGAATCAAGGTGTTTTAGCTTGGGAATGTCCACTGCTCCAAGTCCACTGACATTATCTTCCATGTAATTAGGTGGCAGTGCAACAATTCCTTCTACAACCCATAGATTGTCTCTTATTAGCTTGTGCCACTTGCCCATAGAAGTAGACACAAGTTTGGCTTTGCAACAACTTATTATGGATCCTAAAAAATACTAACTATAGACTTTTCAAATACATGTGGAGTACAAGTACCATCAAACACATAGTCCACTCCTAAGAAATCTAGAGAACTTGAGTTGTTAAGGCACAAGTGTATTATGAATACTCTAGCAAACCACGGGGCATTGGGATTTTCTAGGCCTTCTTCACTTGCTTCTTCTAATATTTTTCTAAATCTTGGAAGTATTACACAAGCTTCAATGGCCATGCAATAAGCATTTTAAGGTTCACACACATAACATGACTTATCCTATCCTCAGCCTAGCTTGGATTTATTTCCTAATTCATCTTAATTGTGTAGATAAGAGGGAATATTAACAAGAAGATACCTAAAGCAATATGTTTTCATAGCTTGAGAAAATCCCCTATACTACTCCTCACAAGAGAGGGAAAATCTTCACCTAAAGTTGAGGGAATGCAGTCAAGTATCCCTTAATTCCACTTCCTATCCCATAGATTACTTTCCCTTGACGGTGCCAATAGATGAAGACTAAATGATTCACTTCCCTCATTCTTCACATTCTAAAATTCTATTTCCTAGGACACAAAGACTTCATTCAATTGAGGATTTTGATTTTGGACATCTTCACGAACGAAGAGTCTTTTAATTTTGTACATAAACAAAATCACTTACGAGTGAATGTGAGAAAGTTGGTCCTTCACCCATTCCACCTTCTTGGGGCATAAAGGGAGAATTATAATAGTATTATAAAGCTTTTCTTTGTATTGGCTACCATATACTATTTTGAGATCTTCAACATTTGTCTTGTCAATCCACTTTGCAACTATTAACCCAATTTTGACCCCAATGGCTCCAATGGTGTGTGTGTGTGTGTGTGTGAGTGAGGGAGAGAGAGAGAGAGAGAGAGAGAGAGAGAGAGAGAGAGAGAGAGAGAGAGAGAGAGAGAGAGAGAGAGAGAGAGAGAGAGAGAGAGAGAGAGAGAGAGAGAGAGAGAGAGAGATGGGGGAGGGAGAGAGGGAGATGGGGAAGGAAGAAGGAGATGGGGAGAGAAAAATTCCAAGATATATATAGTTTATACATATATACACTTATATTATACATGCATATAAATCAAACATATATGTATATATATGTATGTATGTATATGTATATGTATGTATACATATACATATATGCATATGTATGTATACATATACATATATTCATACATATACATATATATGTATACATATATACATGTATATATATATATATATATATGTATATGTATATGTATATATATATACATATATTCATACATATACATATATATGTATACATATATACATATATACATGTATATATATGTATACGTATACATATATACATGTATATATATATGTATATGTATATATACATATACATATATATATACATGTATATATGTATACGTATACATATATATACATGTATATATGTATACATATACACACACACACACATATATATGTATATACATATACGTATATATATATATATATATATATACATGTATATACATATACGTATATATATACATGTATATATGTATACGTATACATATATATACATAAATGTATATATGTATACATAAATGTATATATGTATACATATATATGTATATACGTATACATATATATACATATACATATACATATATATATATATGTATATGTATACATATATACATATATATATATATATGTATACGTATATGTATATATATGTATACGTATATGTATACATATATATGTATACGTATACATATGTATGTGTGTGTGTGTGTGTATATATATACACATACATGTATGGCATTAATTCAAGGTAATGCATATGAGTTCCTTGCATGGGTTTTTAATATATAAAATCCCAATCGAGTTTTTGACAAATAAAAGATCAATTGGGTTTTTTAAATTAAAACTTTGAACGAGTTTTTATGTGTATGTGTTAAGGCTTGTAATTAGGATTGGATGACAAGGTTGGGACTTGGGACCCTTATTTCTCTCGCTTTTATGTGTTTTCTTCTTCAATTTTGGTTTCTCAACTTCCTTGTCATCAAGTTTACAAGTTATCAAGTGGGTTTTGTAAAATTGCCACCATAATTTCAAACATCTTCTAAGCTTTCTAACCATATAATTTTTTTAGATTTTGTAGCGTCATAAAATTGCAACTTTGCAATTTTTGACTGCATTTGGGTCTTCGCATTGGCAGATGAATCCCTAAGCCTGACTGGAGACCCAAGACATGCTCATACCACCTAAAACTTGCATTTTCTTGCACCCCACACTTCCTGCTCTCACTTCATGTCCTAAATTAGGGCAAGACAGGGGCGTGGCGCGCCTATCCCTACCCTATTTTGGGCTCCCTTAATTCAAATTGTGCATTGGTCTTGTCAATCATGAGTGGGAAAAAGTTTTCCTATGTCGCCCTAAGATGGAAAATAAGTTAAAAAACCTAATTGGCAAGTATATAAGGAGAATTTCCCCTCCTATTTGTAGAAGTTGAATCAATTACAATCAACCAAAATAAGTTCAAGAAGTGAAATCAAGTGCAAGCGTTCAAGCATTCAAGCATCCATTGAGCATCTCAAGTCTCCTTTCAAGGCTAGGTTTTGCATTCAAGTCAAGGATTCAACCATTGAAGAGGAGATCTCTACCAACCTTAAAGACATTCTCTCCCACATATCTTTTCAAACAACTCTATCATCATTTCAATTGCATTCTCTCTTGAGGTTAATTCTACTTTAGACATTTCATTTCATTTACTTGCAAGTATTTTTCATCATTTGGTTAATTCCAAACCGGGGTTTGACCTGAAGGCAAACCCCCAATCCCAACAACATTTCCTCTCTTTTATGTGTGTAGGTTGCAGGTGCGCAACTGTGATTGCAGGTTTAGACTCCATTTTCAGAGATGGAAAAACCCTTTTCAACACGTGGATTTTTCGGAGGACCAAGTACACTTTCAACCCAGTCTCGACAATTTTTTCTCAAATTTGCAGGGTAGCTTCGTCTCGACATTTTACTGCTAATTCCAGGTGTACAACTTCATCCCACATCTCTATCTCAAGATATAATCACTTATTTATCATATTCATGCTTAGTTTCAATTCACTTAATTCAACTTGTTTATTTTAAAA
Organism: Cryptomeria japonica; assembly: GCF_030272615.1. Classification (NCBI taxonomy): domain Eukaryota; kingdom Viridiplantae; phylum Streptophyta; class Pinopsida; order Cupressales; family Cupressaceae; genus Cryptomeria; species Cryptomeria japonica. The sequence goes on from NC_081415.1 coordinate 560,229,422, forward strand.
GAGGGTTACTTTACTTTCCAAATTTATTTCAAATTCTCTACAAGTCACTTAGTATTCAATCTATTTCCATTGAGATTGGATCTAGTGAATTCAAACCCCCTCTTTTAAATGTAATGTGTGTGAGAAGTTGAAGGGAATCCTTTGTGAAACTTTCACTTCTTTCTTGAGGAGGGCAAAGCTTTCCACTTGATCTCCTCTCATCACTTTTCACCACATTACATTTTGGTGAACCCGACGTCTTACATGCTTTACATTAAAAATTATTGCATATTTTTATTTACAAGTTTAATTTCCTTACGAAACTTAGTGGTTAATTCATAAAAAACTAGTTGTCAAAACTGAATTTTTGTTTTGCGAAAAATGCTATCTATTGTCTTAGATCTGAAAATTACATTGCTTATCAAATTCAATTCTTTCATTGTCTTCTTCAATTTGCAAATCAAATTTACAAAATTAAGTGGTTAATTGTCAAAACCCTAATTTTCAAAAATCAATTTGAATTTGTGCAAACATTGGATTCACATTTAATTTTCAGATTTAGGACTATTTTCAGACTTGTCTTCTTGCCTAAAATTCAAATTTTCAGTTTCCCTCCTTTTTCCAAATTTCAAAATTCAGTGGTTAGGCCCTAAAACCCTAATTTTCAAATTTACTTGGATTTTGTGCAAATTTCAATCAATTTCAGTTTTCTAAATATTATTCAAGGTGACCCTATCCATTAAGTTTGACCTTTTTCAAATATTAATTCAATTTCTTATCTTTTTCAAAACCCTAATAGGGTCCTATTTTGACATTCAAACCTCAATTTTGCCTATCTAAAGTTCGTAAAATTAACCAATTTTTTGGGGTTAGCTCTAAAATCATCATAGCTTTCATCCCTGAAAATTTTCGAAAAAGTTGGGCAGACCAGGTACACTTTCAACCTGGTCCTCGACTTTTTTCCCAAAATTTTGGGAGACTATTATGACTGTATTTAATTGCTTAAATCTAGAAAATGGGCTGATTTTGTTGAATTTTGATCCCTCTAAAATAAAAAAATACTTCCCAATTTCAATATTACAACTTTCAAGAAAACATATAAAATTAAGTGATTAATTATAATATGTCCCGATTTTAAAACCTTAATTTTGTCAATTTTAATTAAGTGGTAACCCATTGGCCCTAATTTTCAATTTCAATCTCTTTTTGTCATAAATTTTCTTGAAAAGTGTGTCATTTCTTCTTTCCACAAAGTTCAAATTGTATAATCACCATTTTCTTGAATTATTTCCCAAAATTCAAATTCAAAATTCAAATTTTTCATCTAGTGCATGAGTTTTACCACTATTAGTCCTACCTATACTATCCCTGTTAGACGAAGCATTAGAATTAAGGTTTCCCAAGGTTTAATTCCTGAAGAGATGGAGCCTAATTTGGGTGAATTCTTTAATGAGGATAATGCTAATTCTTTCCATCCTAATAACATCCCTATCTACCTAATTGATGATTCCAAAGATGAAGAAGAAGTTTTGACTAGAGTTTTCATAGATCAACTATCAAAATTAGACAATCAATTTGACAATTTCCAACAATGGATGTCCCATGAATATCCTAATAGTGAAGCTCTTCCATTAATTGAAGGTCTAAAATGCATGATTCAAAGTGATAAGAATGGAGTTGATATATTGTGTGGTATTGCTCATATTGTTGATTCTAATGTCATACCTATATAAAGTTGTGTTGAGACCTTAGGTTATTCACAACTTGCTACACAAATCAATCATTCCATTCCTTTGACCACTTCAATGACTAGCATTCCTACTTTCACTTCAAAAATCATGGCTATATCAACTCAAAATGTCATACCTACAACCATTAGTCATGGGGGCAATCCCTCTTCCTCAATCAATCCTCCATCTTTATCTATGCCTTCAATGAATATTCCTATTGTCTCTCAACCAATCAATGTGATGCAAGGGGGTAATTCATCTAATCATTATATCCCTCCTTTTAGTGTCCCATTTCCTACTCAATCATCACCTATGCCTGCTTACCATAGTGTTCCACCACCTTATTCTCAATCAATGCCTTCTTTCAATAACATCACACCACCTTGTCAATCAAACATGTCTAACATAAATTCTTCAACCAAAGCAACCATTAATAGCCTTGCCCAAACTGTATCATCATTGCAACAACAAATCACTTCTATGAGTCAATCCAAGTTTAGTGTACCCACATTTGATGTTGCGAGCCCACTTTCTCTTGATATTGTTAGAGTTTTCCCTCCTAAACACGTTGAAGTCCCTCAATTGGAACTCTATAATGGAAAAGGTGATCCTTTAACACATGTCAAAACATTCCAAACCTAGTGTACTGACTTTGCTTATGATCAAAGATTGCTTGTAAAATTGTTTACTAGAATGCTAAGAGATAAGGATTTACAATGGTATTGCTCTTTGCCTTCCTATTCTATTACTTGTTTTCAACAATTAGCAAATACTTTTATTCAACAACTTTGAAACAACATAGGTCCTAAAATCACTTTGACTTATTTAATGCATTGTAAACAAGGTGTTAAAGAAAAAGTGACTGATTTAATTGGTAGATATAAGCATTTGTGTTCTCAAATTTCTTTTCTAGTGCCTAATAATGATCTTCAAAGAATTTTCATTTCTAATTTGCAAAAATACATTAGGGACAAACTTCTGTTTTCTGAGTTTACTTCCTTTCTGCAATTATGTATTCACAATTATCAGCTGATTGTGAGTCAACTGGAGCAATCTACTCCTATGGATCCAAGTAATAAGGGTGAGAGTGCTCAACAACCGTTTGCGAATCGCAAACCGAATAAAGGCTTCATCAAATTCAATGACACCATCAACAACAACAATGTGAATGCTACAACAAGTGTGCCTCCTATTTCTAATTTTTTCAAAAGAGAAAGACAATTTACTCCTTTGAATGAATCTTTGCATAGCATCGTGTCTCAGTTGTTACAAAGAAATGTTATCAAACTCCCTCCAATAAAACCAGTTGACCCTTCTAAGGTAGCCTCACCTTACTTTGATAATAATTCATTTTGTCAATTTCATCGTCAACCCGGTCATGATACTGAGAAATGTTTTGCATTAAAAAGTAAAATTCAAGACCTGATTGATAATAATACTATATCTATGACAATTGTGAATGATAAGGGAAACAAATCAGTATCTCCTCCTAATCAAAATCTTAAGATTTTCACCGATCCTTTACCCTCTCATTCCTCTAACGTGATTGAGACTGAACATACCTCTTTCTCTCCCTCTGATCTTAGTACCACGACTCCAAATTTGGTGAATATGGTAGAGAAACAAGAAACACCTAAGAATCAATGCATCACATGTGACCCTCATGTGACCATTAGAGCACCTAATGGCCCTTTATACATAGTTGTGAAAAAAGAAAGGCAAACCTTGTCGACGTGTGTTTATCGATACATCTTGCACAGTTAATATCATCACTGAAGAATATCTTTATACTTTACATTTGCATCAACCAATCTACGATGATACTAATGTGGTCCTTAAGTTATTTGATGGATTTTCTTGTCCTACTATTGGTTCTATCACACTCCCTATTGAGGTTCACACTAAATCTATATATGTCAACTTTGTTATCATTCCTTCATCTAAACAATTCCGTGTGAAGTTAGGTTACCCTTGGCTATCTTCCATGAAGGCTATTGCCTCTCCAATACATAAGTGTTTGCAATTTCCCCACAATGGACAAATCATAACTGTTAATTAATGTAGAGCCATGCAACAAAATAGGTGATAACCTTCTCTCCCCCACAACTACTATGTCCAAATCAAGTTGTTTTGTCTGTTTAAGGTGTCAAACAAAACACCTACCAAGTCATTTTGTAGGCTGGCTTGTTTGGTAAGGTGGCATCGGGAATGAAGTAAATGAAATGGCTTATCTCCCTTACTGGTGGTAGGGTCCTTGGAAACTCTTCTACAACTATGTCTTTGTATTTTCTCAACATTTCCTTCACCTCCTTAGGGACTGTCACTCTTTTATTTTCTACCTTGCCATCTGCAATGGGCTCTTCTTCTTGTCTTGGTACTGACATCATTGCAAAACAAGGTGTTCCTTCTTCCTTAATTTCCTTGAGGAACTCTTTTCCTTCCATGATCATAATCTTGGCCTCCTTCTCCTTCTGATCTTGACTGTTATCAGGCAGGGGTATCAATTCAATCACCTTTTCATCTTTGGTGATGGAGTAGGAGTTCTTGTGTCCATCATGATGGGCTTTCAGGTCATATTGCCATGGCCTCCCAAAAAGAAGATGATAGGCATCCATCTCAATAATATCAAACATAATTTTGTCTTTGTATGCTCCTATATGAAATTCAACCCATGATTGCTCCTCTACCAAGTTTTGTTTTCCTTTAGTAAGCCAAGAAACTTTATGTAGCATCCTAAAATTGTGACACTTGCAATTTCGACTGCATTTCGGTCTTCACGATGGCGACGCAACACGGAACCTGAATGGAGACCCCGAAACTTGTCCACGACACCAAAAACTGCATTTTCAAGCACCCTAGTCTGAACCTCCTTTGCACCCTGCTGTCCCGGGAGGTGGGACCCTGGCCCTATTTTGGGCCCGGTCTCCTATGGGACTTCGGGTCTTTTTGTTTGCAAATTGGAAATAATATTTCCTGGTCGGCCTAAGGTCGGAAAAATCAGTCTTTTAACCCTAATTGGCAAGTATATAAACTACATTTTCCTCTCCCATTTGGGTAAGAAGGTCATATGTGTACAAGCGTGGAAACTATACTCAAGCATTCAAGCATTCAAGCATTCAAGCATTCCTTCTAAGTCTCCATTCAAGGCTAAGTGTTGCATTCAAGACAAGGATTCAACCATTGAAGAGGAGATCACTTACAACATACTACTACAACATACAACATACAACATCTATACCTTCGCACATAAGGATACAAACATCCTTACAACAAGGTATTAGTACTTGTTTTACATTACAGACATTTACATTTATAGCATTGCTCATTTCTTGGTTAATTCCAAAACTGGGGTTTGACCTAAAGGCAAACACCTAATCCCTAACCCCCCAATCGTCTTCGCTTTTCTGTGTGTAGGTTGTAGGTACGCGGCTGAAATTGAAGATCTGGAATCCTTGTGCAGAGACGAACAGATCCCCCTTCGTTTCACGGATTTTTCGGAGGACCGTGGCGCTCGGGCGCCATCGTCCCAGCAACTTTCGCTCAAATTTGCAGGACAACGCCGTATCGACATTTTACTGCTAATTCCAGGTCCGCGGCTTCATACTGTATTCCTATCTCAGTTTATAAGCGAATCTTTCTCACTTTCTATGCATTCCTAGCTTAATTCTTCTATGCACATTCTTTACAAAAGAGGGTAGCCTTGCTGTCATAACCCTTGAAACTCATTTAGCATCCAATCTTGCATTGCGTGGGATTGGATCTTGTGGGTTTCAACCCCTCTTTTGAATGTAAAGTCTCCCAAGTGAAAACCATCAACCCTAGCGACCTCCCTTCTCTCTCCTTGGAGTTAGAAGAGGGGAGAGCAACTAGGGTTCGATCGCGATTTTCCGCTTTACATTTTGGTGAACCTGACGTGAACATCCTTTCTGATTATTCATGGTTAGATCTGAAAATTGGATTCCTTGATTACATTTCCATGTTGATCTTTTGCAAAATTTTAGAGGTTAATTGCATAAAAACCCTAAATTTTCTTTTTAGTAATTAAGCTTGTGAAATGTCTAAATGTTAATGCTTGTCTCAGATCTACCCTTCTATTACAAATTATCAGTTCATATTTGTGCTTTAATTTTGAAAATTAAGTGGTTAAGTGTCAAAACCCTGATTTTTGAAACCCTCTTGATTCAACCTTTGTCCGACAATTTCACTTATCAAAACATCTCCAAATCAGCTGTAACTTTGGATTCCGCAATAAAATCACAATATCTTTCATCCCTGAAAATTTGGAAAAAAGTTGCGAGGACCGTGTGCACTCCGAGCGCCATCGTCCCCGACATTTTTTTCAAAATTTCGGGAGCTAGATCTTACTGTATTTTCCTGCTAAAATCCAGAATTTTGGCTGATTTTATCAATTATAACACTTTCAAAATTAAAGTCAAAGTTCGTCTAGGGATTGCTTGGATTAACGCTTCAAATCATTCAAAAATCATTGAAATTGAAATTGTGTCAAAATTGTGTTCTTACTGTCCTAAATCTGAAAAGTGTGTTTGCATTCATTAAAAATTTCAGTGCTTTATTTAAATTCTTGCAATTTGTGACTTTTGAAATTAAGTGCTTAATTACAACAACTTTAATTTCCGCTTTCAAAATTGAATTTTGCGTGAAATTGAGTCAACTTTTAAATTTCAAAACTTGCATTGCTTTCATTATTCCCTCTAAAATCATAAAATTCAAAATTTCAGTTTCCCTCTCTTTTTCAAAATTCAAATTTTTGCATTTTTCGACAATCTTGGTAGGGTTCAATTTCGAGATTGCAACTTTAATTTGGCCTATCTACAGATCGTAAAACCACTCAATTTTTTCAGATTAGCTCTAAAATCATCATAACTTTCATCCCTGCAAATTTCGAAAAAAGTTGTCGGGACCGTGTGCACTCCGAAGCGCCACGGTCCCTGACATTTTTTCTGAAATTTCGGGAGATTGTCCTGATTGTATTTAACAGCTTAAATCCAGAAGATTGGCTGATTTTACTGAAAATTGCTACCTCTAAAAATCAAAATTTTCTCTCCCTCTCTAGTGCATGAGTTTTACAACAATAAGCCCTACTTACACTATTCCCGTTAGACGAAGCTGTAGAATTAAGTCTTTCCAAGGTTTAATTACCAAGGAGATGGAAACTAATTTGAATAGCCTTTTTAACGAGGACATGGGTAATTCCTCTAATCCTCCTAATGATGAAGAAGCTCTCCATGAGGTTTCTGAAGAACAACTTTCGAAATTGGATAACCAATTTGACGATTTTCGACAATGGATGTCTCAAGAATACCCCGATAGTCAAGCTCTTCCTTTAATTGAGGGCTTAAAACGTATGCTTCAAAGTGATAAGAATGGAATTGATATTTTGCGTGGTATTGCACACATTGTGAATTCGAATGTGATGCCTATAAAGAGTTGTGCCGAAACTTTAGGTTATACACAACCTCCTACTCAAGTCAATCATGCTATTCCTTTGACAACTTCTATTGCTAGCATACCTACTTTTACATCAAACATAATGACTACTTCTACACAAGACATTCCTCCTGTGATCACCAGTCATGGGGGCAATCCTTCCTCTTCAATTAACCCTCTTCCTTCATTCAATCCAATTTCTTCATTCGTCCCTTCAATGAGTGTTCCTATTACATCTCCACAAATGAACATGATGCAAGGGGGCAATTCATTCAATCATTCCATTCCTCCTTGTAGTGTTCCTCCTGTCCAATCATCTCCTATGACTAATTATCATAGGGTCCCACCACCTTACTCTTTACCTTCTTTCAATAACATAACACCTCCATCTCAATCTAACACATCTAATATGAACTCTTCGACTGAAGCGACCATTAACAATCTTGCACAAACTGTCTCTTCTTTACAGCAACAAATTGCCTCTATGAATCAATCTAAGTTTAGTGTGCCCACATTTGATGTTGCGAGCCCACTTTCTCTTGACATTGTTCGAGCTATCCCTCCTAAACATGTTGAAATCCCGCATTTGGAGCTTTATAATGGTAAAGGTGATCCTCTAACACATGTTAAGACTTTTCAAACAATATGTACTGATTTTGCTTATGACCAAAGGTTGCTTGCAAAACTGTTCACTAGAACATTAAGAGACAAAGCCCTACAATGGTATTGCTCGTTGCCTTCTTATTCTATTACTTCTTTCGAACAACTTGCAAATGCTTTCATTCAACAATTTCAAAACAATATAAGTCCTAAAGTTACTTTGATTGATTTAATGCATTGTAAACAAGGTGTTAAAGAGAAAGTGACTGATTTCATTGGTAGATATAAGCATTTGTATGCTCAAATTTCTTTTCCAGTGCCTGACAATGATATTCAAAGAATCTTTATTTCTAATTTACAAAAAGATATTCGAGACAAACTTCTATTTTCTGAGTTTACTTCTTTCCAACAGTTGTGTGCAACTCTTCACAGTTATCAACTGACTATGAGTCAAATGGAACAATCACATCCTATGGCTCCGAGTGATAAGGGTGATAGCAGTCAACAACCATTTGGAAAGTTTAAACCGAACATAGATTCCATCAAATTCAATGAAAACATCATCAACAACAATGTGAATGCAGCATCAGGTGTGCCTCCTATTTCTAAATTTTTCAAGAAAGAAAGAAAGTATACTCCTTTGAATGAATCATTGCATAGTATTATGAATAAGTTATTGGAACAAAATGTGCTTACTCTTCCTCCTATAAGGCAAATTGATCCTGTAAAGATTACTTCACCTTATTTTGATAACAAAGCTTTTTGTCAATTTCATCGTCAGCCTGGGCATGATACTGAAAAAAAAATTTCTTTAAAGGGTAAAATTCAAGATTTGATTGATAATAATACTATTTCTGTTTCTGGAGTGAATGATAAAGGCAATACATCTGTAGCTCCTCCTAATCAAAATCTTCAGATTTTCACTGATCCATTACCTTCTCATACCTCTAATACGATTGAGACTAATGATTCCTCTGTTTCATCTGATGGTCTTGTGTCTATGACTCCGAATGTGATTAACTTTGTAGAGCAGAAAGAAAACCCTAAAGAACCTTCCATCACATTTGATTCCAGTGAAACCATTAGGGCACCTGATAGTCCTTTATACATAGTTGAAAAAGTCAAGAATACACCTTGCCATGGAGTGCTTATTGATCCTTCGTGCATGATTAATGTTATTACTGAAGAATTTCTTTTTACTTTGCAATTGAATCAAGTGATATATGACAAAACAGATGTGATTGTGAAACTATTTGATGCATTTTCTTCTCCTGCAATTGGTTCTATTACATTGCCTATTGAGGTCCATAACAAATCCCTTGATGTGTACTTTGCTATTATTCCATCTTCCGAACAATTTCGTGTGAAGCTTGGATATCCTTGGCTATCTTCCATGAAAGCTATTGCTTCTCCTATTCACAAGTGTTTGAAATTTCCCCATAATGGTGAAGTTGTTACTGTCAATCATAGTCTCTTTAAACCAGCTGAAAGAACTTCTAGCGTTCCTATTGATTACTTTTGGCCTAAACAATTCCAATCTCTTCCTCCGCGAAGTGATCATCTTTCCAAATCTTATCAAAAATGGAAAACAGATATGATCCTATCTTTAAGTGAACCTAGAACACCCAAACTTGATATTCCTATCGTTCTTGAGAAGGAAGTTCTTCCTTTGAAAGATAAAACTAATGTCTTTCCTCAAGAAGATTCCCAACCCGTTCCCATGGATGTGATTATGTCTATGCCTAATAAACCTTCTAAGAGTAGACCTATACCTCCTCATCATGATGGACTTGGTCTTCTTCCTAAACCAAAAATTCCTCCTTTATATGGAGCAGTTCCTCCTCCTTCTTTTTATAGAGAGAAGAGACCTTCTTCTTCTCCTATTATCCAGCCTAAGAGACCACAACCTAAACACCCAAGTGATAAGGATGAGAACATTCCTCCTCCTCAATCTTCTGCACTTCCTACTAAGACTAGACGAAATCGTTCTGCACGCGAACGTCGACGAAAGCGTCGTCTTAGAGCTCAAGCTGCTGCTTCTCAAACTTTGCAATCTCCAAAAACACCTTCAACAAGCATTATTCCATTTTCTCCAAAATCTCCAAAACATAAGATGCATGATGGTCTTGATCCTGTGCAAATTAAAGACCCTATTTTTATAAATCTTGATGATGCTATAGATGAAAGTGTTATTCATGATGAAAATGTTACTCCTCTTGCTTCTGATAGTGAATATGAACTTGTTGATATTGATAACCATTTATCTAATGAATTTTCTAAAGCACTTATCCTAGCTCCTAGACAAGAACAACGTGGCTTGGAACATGAACATAGCCCTTGTTTGGATCTTGTGATAGCTCCATCTGCTGTGTTGAATGTTCCTCCTCTAGCGTGTTCCCTGCCTTCCCGAAACATTGATCAGCAAGATCGGGGGGTAGATGACGTGCTAGACTAGTTACATTAGCATAGCAGATTCTCTCCTCCTCTCTTGTGTTACTTCTTCTATACGTTATTCTCATTCTTCTATTTGTTGTCCTTGGTGTTGTCTACTTGAGGACGATGCAAAGCATTGAGATCTCTTTTGGTCTCTCTCATGTTCACTCAAAAGACACATGTGTTCCCTTCTTCTAGGTGACCTTCCTTGATTGGGGAATGAAGAACAATTATGCATACATAAATATGATATACAGGAATTATCATACAGCATACTGACCCCGAGGAAAGCGAAGTCACCTCGTGCTTTGTGTTTTGTGTCTATTATCCCTGGGTTTATCTCACACTTGGGGGCTAAATCTTTGTGATAACGTGCTCCTTTCCTTTCTCATTTCTTATGTGTATCACTACGTTAAAACAATCACCCCCGTTGAGGCGTGTGCGATCGCTTTAACGTAGGGGGGCATACACCCTGTCTATCCCTTCAGGATACATGAAAATTTCTTGGAGAACTCAGCTTTGCCTTGAAAATTTTCGGTATTTCTCTTGCATGACTCATAGTGAGGGAACCTTACTACTGACAGTCATGGTTCTCCCTCGTGATCTTCCCTTTTACTTTGTCAATGTAAGTCGTAAGATCCTTAGTCCACTGGGGGCTTGGTGTGTCTTGCCTCCTTGACGTGGTGAAAGTCTTTCAATATTGTTTCCTTGTACTTTACCGGAAGTATGAGCATACATACTCCCGCTAAAGTGGGGGCTAAATGTAGCGTCCTAAAATTGTGACACTTGCAATTTTGACTGCATTTCGGTCTTCACGATGGCGACGCAACACAGAACCTGAATGGAGACCCCGAAACTTGTCCACGACACCAAAAACTGCATTTTCAAGCACCCTGGTCTGAACCTCCTTTGCACCCTGCTGTCTCGGGAGGTGGGACCAGAGCGCCCAGTGCCCTGGTCCCTGGCCCTATTTTGGGCCCGGTCTCCTATGGGACTTCGGGTCTTTTTGTTTGCAAATTGGAAATAATATTTCCTGGTCGGCCTAAGGTCGGAAAAATCAATCTTTTAACCCTAATTGGCAAGTATATAAACTACATTTTCCTCTCCCATTTGGGTAAGAAGGTCATATGTGTACAAGCGTGGAAACTATACTCAAGCATTCAAGCATTCAAGCATTCAAGCATTCAAGCATTCCTTCTAAGTCTCCATTGAAGGCTAAGTGTTGCATTCAAGACAAGGATTCAACCATTGAAGAGGAGATCACTTACAACATACTACTACAACATACAACATACAACATCTATACCTTCGCACATAAGGATACAAACATCCTTACAACAAGGTATTAGTACTTGTTTTACATTACAGACATTTACATTTACAACATTGCTCATTTCTTGGTTAATTCCAAAACCGGGGTTTGACCTAAAGGCAAACCCCTAATCCCTAACCCCCCAATCGTCTTCGCTTTTCTGTGTGTAGGTTGTAGGTACGCGGCTGAAATTGAAGATCTGGAATCCTTGTGCAGAGACGAACAGATCCCCCTTCGTTTCGCGGATTTTTCGGAGGATCGTGGCGCTCGGGCGCCATCATCCCGGCAACTTTCACTCAAATTTGCAGGACAGCGCCGTATCGACATTTTATTGCTAATTCCAGGTCCGCAGCTTCATATTGTATTCCTATCTCGGTTTATAAGCGAATCTTTCTCACTTTCTATGCATTCCTAGCTTAATTCTTCTATGCACATTCTTTACAAAAGAGGGTAGCCTTGCTGTCATAACCCTTGAAACTCATTTAGCATCCAATCTTGCATTGCGTGGGATTGGATCTTGTGGGTTTCAACCCCTCTTTTGAATGTAAAGTCTCCCAAGTGAAAACCATCAACCCTAGCAACCTCCCTTCTCTCTCCTTGGAGTTGGAAGAGGGGAGAGCAACTAGGGTTCGACCGATTTTCCGCTTTACACTTTATATAGAAATGGATGAGGAATTCTTGTAAATTTTAGTTTCTCTACCATTTCTAAGGATACTAAATTTTCAGTTGAACCTGAATCTATTATAACCTTACATATCTTGCCTCATGCTTTGCATGTGGTCCGGAAGAGTGTCCTCCTTTGTGGAGGTTCAGTATTGCTTAGTACCTTCAATAATGTTCTCCTCATCATCAAGGCTTCTCCTCTCTCTAGAAGTCCATAGGAATAAGGTGAATTGACACTCTGACAATTAGTGTCTTGAACCAAATATGTTCTCCCATCTCCTTGGGAGCTTCATCCGGTCTTCTTAGGGAACTTGGCTACGGTATGACCTACTTGATTGCAGTTGTAGCATCTGAAAGGCTCTGAGCATCTTCCACCAAATCTGACTCTATGTTGGGCCTCCTTCCTCTGAAACCCCCTCTCGTGTTACCATCTCCATGTTGACTTTCTTGATTAGCCTCTCCTTGTGGCCTAGGACTCTGTCCTCTACCATTCATAAGTCCTCTGCCTCTAAAGTTTCTACCCCCTCTACCTCTGTTATTTTGATCATTCTTTCTCTTTAACTTCTCCTCTACCCTTAGTGCTAGTTGAAAGCACTTGTTTACTGTCTCAAGTTCTAGTATGTTGATCTCATCTTGGATACTATATTTCAATCCACTAAGATATCTTGCCACTTTCTCTGGTTCCTCCTCATGGTGTTTGATCCTTAGACTCAACCTATGGAACTCTTCGGTATATGCACTCACATCAAGGTCCTTTTGCCTCAAACCTTGTAAGTTCTTATAGACTTGGACTTCATAGTCTACTGGGATGAATTGAACCTTCACTTTTCCCAACATTCTATCCCATGAGGTTATCATACCTCTACCTTCCTTCACCCTGTCTCCTTGGATGTAATTCCACCAAGTGAGCATTTCTCCTTTCATCTTGGACTTAGCAAAGATAACCTTCTTATTCTCAGGGGTCTCCTTCCATTCAAAATGGTTGTTCAATGCCTCAATCCAATCCATCACTTCTTCTACATTCATTTTCCCAATAAACATAGGGATGTCATCTTTACCTGATGAGGATTCTCTGCCAATGGACTTTAGGACCTCAACAAATGCTTTCTGATCTATAGGTAACTCAGCTTCCTGCCTCGGTGTTTCTTCTTCTCCCCTTGTTCTTCTTCTCCATCAGAGTCACATTCACCCTCCTTTCCTTTGCCCCTGGCCTTCTCTAACTCCCTCACTCTATTTTCAAACATCTCCTCAAACAAATTCTTGATGGAATCTTGAGACAAACTCTTAGTAGGCATTTTTCTAGCCTCTCCCCCACTTCCTTCCATGGACATACACCAAAAATCACTTTCCCCAAGTGATCCAACTCGCTTTGATACCAATATGATGCAGAGCTAGGCAACAAACTAGGTGATAACCTTCTCTCACCCACAACTACTATGTCCAAATCAAGTTGTTTTAATTTTTCAAGGTGTCAAACAACACACCTACCAATTTATCCACTCACACAACAATCTGTGTGACCGGATCCATAAAGGATTAGTGTCTTCCGGTACCAATGGGATGGAAACACTCTAACCTTGTGTGAATGGCAGACAATCTTCCGGTACCGGTGGGATGAAAACCTATTGGATTTTATCTATTGGTGGTCCAACCAACACAAAACATCCATAAGATATGACCGTCAAATATGTTAGGGGGTACTTGTCTCACAACTGTCATATTTGTCTAGTAGCCCTACCAGTTTACTAGTAGCCCTACCTGTTGAGTTCTCCACACACAACTTAATAAAATTCCAAAGGACAAGAAAAACTAAGGGAAGATTCAGATACTCTTTACCAAGTTACACAATTACTCAAAGGCTTAGACTTTAACCCCAAGTTTGAAAGGTCTATATCCTTATTGTCCTTCCAGACCTAATTAAATCAATTAGGCCTAATTTCCAAAGCAAGTAACCCTTGTATTAATCCCCCAACTAAAACACCACTTCTTTAAGGTGTGGTAAGGTGTCAAACCACCAAATCCAACATTTCATTACTTGATCCCATCTTCTTGGCCTACTGCAAGTGATTTTCACTTCTACCTTTCTGACGATCACATAGAGATGCATGCCTAAGGTCAATTCAATCTCTGCAGGTTTGGAGCCTCCCTACAAACCAAAAGAAAAATATTATAGTACAATGTCCCCTCTAATATTTTCCCACAATTTATTTGGTTCTTTGGTGAAAATGTCAGATTAAGGGCATCTTTTCAGTCAAACCCTAGGTGCTGGCAGGGTTTGTGACCAGTCCGGATAGGTTTTGATGGATCTCTACAACCCGATTGTTACAAGACCTCAAAATTTATTCAAATGAAAGGTAAGAGACTTACCTAACTCTTCCAATTGGTTTCATGCATCCACCAATCCATACCGATCAAAAATGAACATCAAACACACAAAATTTCAGGAAACTCCAAGTATATTGTATTGCTCCAAAACTCCAAAACATCAACAACTTCAACAACAACAACCTTGGAATTGATCCAAGTGGGCCTAATATAGCCTCCCTAATGGTTTCCAACCACTTTTCAAACTTTGGAACCGTTGGAGGATTAGTTACCCCTTTTTACAACATTTTGCAATGACAACAAAAGTTGTCAACTTGCACTTTTCAAATTTGGTGACTCCAAGGTGTATTAGGCCTATTCCAAGGATTGGTCTGATGTTTCTAAGACCAATATTTATTTCCTGACTCATTCCAAGACTCTTACTGACCCATATGGTCATTTGTCCATGGTGGCTTATAAAAATGCAACCATGACAATGCCTTACATCAATTAGGTCTTATTCACTCACAAACCTATCAACCTACTTCATATGATCATTTTCACTTCATGGGTTATATTAGACTCTTTTAGGGTTCATTTGTGTCTTTGGGTGCTCCTGCACCATACTCCTCGGGTGGTTGAATCTCAAGTCCACTTGAGATGAGTTCCTGCAATGTAGTCCCATGTTTCTTCATCTGGTCTTCATCCATCCATAATGCATCTTCCTCAGGGAGTCCTTGCCACTTGACAAGGTATTGTTTGTAGGTCTTATTACTAGTCTTCTTCACAATCTTGGTGTCCAAGGTCCTCTCAAGTTTGGGTGGCCCTTTACTTGGAAAGTCTTTCAATATGTCTGCAACATCTTCCACCGAGAATATACCATCTTCCTGCACTGTACCTTTGAATGGTGTCAGATCTATAACATTAAAGATTAGGGATACACCTATATCTAAAGGTAATTGGATTTAATATGTATTATTCCCAAACTTCTTGAGTATTTGACAAGTTCCAACCTTTCTCATCATGAGCTTTGTGTGTTTCCCTTTTGGCAATCTCTCCTTTTTCAGATTTGCCCATACCATGTCTCCAACTTGGAACTACACATCTCTCTTTATTTTGTCAGCCTACTCCTTGTACTTCTTTGTACTTCTCTGCAATTGCATCCTGACTTGGTCATGAATCTCCTTTATCCCTTCAGCAAATTCTTCTCCAAAAGCATTGATATGTTCAGTTGAGGGTAGGTTTCTCAATTCCAGCACACCTCTTGGATTCAACCCATAGACAATTTGGAAAGGGCTTCTTCCTGTACTCCTATTAACAGAGTCATTATAGGCATATTATACTTGGGAGATGATGGAATCCCACTTTTCACCATGTTGCTTGGTGAGGCACCTTAACAAGTTTCTGAGTGACCTATTGACCACTTCTATTTGGCCATCCATTTGGGGATGATAAGTTGAACTAAAAGACAAGTTTGTGCCTAACTTCCTCCATAAATTCCTCCAAAAATGCCCTAAAAATTTCACATCTCTATCTGACATAATTTTCAAGGGTAAACCATGTATTCTAACAACCGCATTAAAGAAAAAGTTTGCAACATATGTAGCATCACTTCTGCTCTTGCATGACAAGAAATGTGCCATCTTGCTAAACCTGTCAACAACCACAAAAACACTGTCAAAACCATTTTGAGTTCTTCGCAAACCCATCACAAATTCCATGCTCACACTTTCCCAAGGTCTTGAAGGAATGGGCAATGAATGGTATAGTCCTACATTTGTTGTTGTCCCCTTGGCCTTTTGACACGCCAAACATGAATCCACAAATTTTCTGACATCTATCTACAATTTAGGCCAGTGATAAAATCTTCTCACCAACTCAAGAGTTTTGTCTAGTCCAAAGTGTCCTCCCATGCAACCACTATGCTTCTCCTTAATTATGTTATCCCTCATTGAATATTTTGGAATGCATAACTAGCATCCTTTGAAAAGAAGACCATCTTGAATCAAATAATCAGAATACTCTAAATGAAACCTGTTGCCAAACTCAGTGCATACCTTGTAGATGTCTTTGAAATCTTCATCTGCAACATACATACCCTTGACAGAATCAACTCCTATACTCTCCAACTAGATTTCTGAAATTGTTAGTGCCCTCCTACTAAGAGCATCCACAACTTTGTTTGAGACACCTTTCTTGTGTTTGATTTTAAAGGTGTAGGCCTCAATGGACTCAACCCACTTCATATGTTTATGGCTCAATTTCTCTTGACTATTTTGTAAGCTTAGTGCTTGATTATCTGTATACACAACAAACTCTTTGGGAAGAAAATAGTGCCTCCACTTCTTTATTTCTTGAACTAATGCATACATCTCCAAATCATAGGAAGAATATTTCTTTTTAGAATCATTCAACTTTTCACTAAAAAATGCAATTGGTCTACCTTCTTGGCTGAGTACTGCACCTATTGCCAAATGACTTGCATCACATTCAATCTGAAAGATTTTGTCAAAATCAAGTACGGTAAGAACCGGTTGTTGGGATACCTTTTTCTTCAACTTTTCAAATGCTTCATCTATCTCCTTGGTCCATAAAAATTTGCACTTTTGTCCACCCCTGATGGTCTCTAACATGGGAGCACAAATTTGGCTAAAATTCCTAATAAACTTCCTATTATAGGTAGCAAGGCCATGAAAACTTCTTACATCACCAATGGTTCTAGGAGTTGACCATGTGAGAATGGCATTCACTTTATCAACATCCATTTTCAGATTTCCTCTAGAAATCACAAACCCAAGGTAAGTCAGTTATTCCTGCAAAAACACACAGTTTTCCATGTTTATCATTAGTTTCTCTTCATTCAACCTTCTTAAGACCATATCCAAATGTTTTAGGTGCTCCTCCTTTGTCTTTCTAAACACTAGGATGTCATCTAGATATACTATGACAAACTTACCAATGAACTCCTTCAACACCTCATTCATGAGTCTCATGAAAGTTCTAGGGGCATTTGGCAACCCAAATAGCACCACTCTCCATTCATACAACCCTTCATTTGTTTTAAAAGCAGTTTTCCACTCATCACCTCTAATCCTTAGTTGGTGATAACCACTTTTTAAATCAATCTTGGAATAATATCTTGCACCTCCTAAACAATCAAGCAAATATTCTATTCTAGGCATAGGGAATCTATAACTGATGGTTAATTTGTTAATGGCCCGGGAATCATCAATGCATAATCTACATGTTCCCTCCTTCTTTAGTGCTAAGACAGTCGGGACTGCATGAGGGATCAAGCTCTTCCCTATCAAACCTTTATCAAGCAACTCTTGGATTTGCCTTACAAGTTCCTCATTTTGGTGGGGATTCATTTTGTATGCTGGCTTGTTTGGTAAGGTGGCACTGGGAATGAATTCAATGCAATGGCTTATCTCCCTTATTTGTGGTAGGGTCCTTGACAACTCCTCTGCAACTATGTCTTTGTATTTTCTCAACATTTCCTTCACCTCCTCAGGGTCTGTCACCCTTTTCTTTTCTACCTTGCCATCTACAATGGGCTCTTCATTGCAAAACAAGGTGTTCCTTCTTCCTTGATTTCCTTGAGGAACTCTTTTCCTTCCATGATCATAATCTTGGCCTCCTTCTCCTTCTGATCCTCACTGCTATCAAGCAGGGGTATCAATTCAATCACCTTTTCATCTTTGGTGATGGAGTAGGTGTTCTTGTGTCCATCATGATGCGCTTTCAGGTCATATTGCCATGGCCTCCCAAAAAGAAGATAATAGGCATCCATCTCAACAATATCAAACATAATTTTGTCTTTGTATGCTCCTATCTGAAATTCAACCCATGATTGCTCCTCTACCAAGGTTTTTTTTCCTTTAGTAAGCCAAGAAACTTTATATGGAAATGGATGAGGAATTCTTCTCAATTTTAGTTACTCTACCATTTCTAAGGATACTAAATTTTCAATTGAACCTAAATCTATTATAACCTTACATACCTTGCCTCTTGCTTTGCATGTGGTCCGAAAGAGTGTCTTCCTTTGTGGAGGTTCAGTATTGCTTGGTACCTTCAACAATGTTCTCCTCATCATCAAGGCTTCTCCTCTCTCAGGAAGTCCATAGGAATCAGGTGAATTGACACTCTGACAATCAGTATCTTGAACCAAATGTGTTCTCCTCTCTCCTTGGGAGGTTGATCTGGTCTTCTCAGGGTACTTGGGTGCGGTATGACCTACTTGATTGCAGTTGTAGCATTTGGAAGGCTCTAAGCTTCTTCAACCAAATCTATCTCTATGATTGGGCCTCTTTGCTCTGAAACCCCCTCTTGTGTTACCATCTCCATGCTGAATTTCTTGATTAGCCTCTCCTTGTGGCCTAGGACTCTATCCTCTACCATTCATAGGTCCTCTACCTGTAAATTTTTTGCCCCCTTTACCTCTGTTATTCTAATCATTCTTTCTCTTTAACTTCCCCTCTTCCATTAGTGTTAGTTGAAAGCACTTGTTTACTGTCTCAAGTGCTAGTATGTTGATCTCATCTTGGATACTATATTTCAATCCACTAAGATATCTTACCACTTTCTCTAGTTCCTCCCCATGGTGTTTAGTCCTTAGAATCAACCTATGGAACTCCTCGGTATATGCACACATCAAGGTATTTTTCCTCAAACCTTGTAACTTCTTGTAGACTTGGACTTCATAGCCTACTTGGATGAATTGCACCTTCACTTTTGCAACCATTCTATCCCATGAGGCTATCATATCTATACCTTCCTTCACCCTCTCACCTTGGAGGTAATTCCACCAAGTGAGCATTGCTCCTTTCATCTTGGAATTAGCAAAGATAACCTTCTTATTCTCAGGGGTCTCCTTGCTTTCAAAATGGTTGTTCAATGCCTCAATCCAATCCATAACTTCTTTTGCTTTCATTTTCCCACTAAACATAGGGATGTTATCTTTACCCAATGAGGATTATTTGCTAATGGACTTTAGGACCTCAAAAAATGCTCTTTGATCTGCACGTAACTCAACTTCCTTCCTTGGGGTTTCTTCTTATCCCCCTATTATTCTTCTCCATCAGAGTCACATTCACCCTCCTTTCCTTTCCCTTTGACCTTCTCTAACTCCTTCACTCTATTTTCAAACATCTCCTCAAACAACTTCTTGATGGAATCTTGAGACATACTCGTAGGATACAGCCTCTCCCTCACTTCCTTCCACGAACATACACCAAAAATTACTTTCCCCAAGTGATCCAACTCGCTCTGATACCAATATGATATAGAGCGAGGCAACAAACTAGGTGATAACCTTCTCTCACCCACAACTACTATGTCCAAATCAAGTTGTTTTGTTTGTTTAAGGTTTCAAACAACACACCTACTAATTTCTCCACTCACACAACAATTTGTGTGACCAGGTCCATAAAGGATTAGTGTCTTCTGGTACCAGTGGGATGGGAACACTCTACCCTTGTGTGAATGGCAGACAATCTTCCGGTATCGGTGGGATGGAAACCTATTGGATTTTATCTATTGGTGGTATAACCAACACAAAACATTCATAATATCTAACTGTCAAATGTGTTAGGGGGTACTTGTTTCACAATTGTCGTATTTGTCTAGTAGCCCTACCGGTTGACTAGAAGCCCTACCAGTTGAGTTCTCTACACACAACTCAATAAAATTCCAAAGGACAAGACAAAATAAGGGTAGATTAAGATACTCTTTATCAAGTTACATAATTCCCCAAAGGCTTAGACTCTAACCCCAAGTTTGAAAGGTCTATATCCTTACTGTCCTTCCAGACCTAATTAAACCAATTAGGCCTAATTTTCAAAGCAAGTACCCCTTGTATTAGTCTCGCAACTAAACCAACACTTCTGCAAGATGGGGTAAGGTTTCAAACCACCAAATCCAAGGTTTTAGGACTTGATCCCATCTTTTTTGTCTACTGCAAGTCATTTTCATTTCTACCTTTCTAACGGTCACATAAAGATGCCCGCCTAGGGTCAATTCAATCTCCTCGGGAATGGAGCCTTCCTGCAAACCGACACTAAAATATTATGGTACAATGGGCCCTCTAAAATTTTCCCATAGGTTTTTTGGTCCTCTGGTGAAAATGTCAGATTAAGGGCATCTTTTCAGTGAAACCCTAGGTGTTGGCAGGGTTTGTGACCAACCCAAATAGGTTTTGATGGATCTCTACAACCCGGTTGTTACAAAATCTCAAACTTCATTCAAATGAAAGGCAAGAGACTTACCTAACTCATCCAATTGGTTTTAGGCATCAACCAATCCGTACCGATCAGAAATGAACATCAAACACGCATAATTTCAAGAAACTCCAAGTATATTGTATTGCTCCAAAACTCCAAAACATCACCAACTTCAACAACAAAAAACCATGGAATTGATCCAAGTGGCCCTAATATATCCTCCCTAATGGTTTCCAACCACTTTTCAAACTTTGAAACCGTTGGAGGATTAGTTACCCCTTTTTACAACATTTTGCAATGACAACAAAAGTTGTCAACTTGCACTTTTCAAATTTGGTGACTCCAAGGTGTATTCAACCTATTCCAAGGATTGGTGTGATGTTTCTAAGACCAATATTTATTTCCTAGCTCATGCCTATACTCCTCCTGACCCACATGGTCATTTGTCCATGGTGGCTTATAAAATGCAACCATGACAACGCCTTACATCAATTAGGTCTTATTGACTCACAAACCTATCAACCTACTTCATATGATCATTTTCACCTCATGGGTGATATTAGACTCTTTTAGGCTTGATTTGTGTCTTTGGGCACTCATGCACCATTAACCATAGCCTATTTCAACCAATCGAAAGGAGCCTAGGTGTTCCTATTGATTACTTTTGGCCTCAACAATTTCAATCTCTTCCAACAAGAAGTGATGCTCTCTGCAATCTTATCAGAAATGGAAGAAAGATATGATTTTATCCTTAAGCCAACCTAGAACTCCAACAATTGATATCCCCACTATTCTTGAAGATGAAGTTCTTCCTCTAACAGATAGAACTAATCTTCCTCCTAAGGAAGATTCCCAACCTATTCCTATGGATGACACTATGCCTTCTCCTAAGAAGAACAATAATATCCCTCCTAAGGTAAGACCTGTACCTCCTCCTCATGATGGACCTGGTTTCCTTCCTACACCGAACATTCATCCTTTATATGGTCCAGTTCTGCCTCCTCGCTCTTACAGAGAGAAGAGACCTACCTCTCCTCTTGTTCAACCTAAGAGACCTCAACCTAAACCTCCAACTACCAAAGATGAGAATATTCCTCTTTTAACAAATATTCCTCCTTCAACAAATATTCCTCCTTCTTATCAGCCTTCCGCTAAGACTCGATGGAATCGTTGTGTGAGAGATCGTCGATGAAAACATCGTGCTAGAGCTCGTGAAGTTGTTTCTCAAACTATTCAATCTCCTAAAACACCAATAGTTGACATGATTCCTTTTTCTCCTAAGCAAGATCTTGAACCTAAATCTCCAAATCATAAGTTGCAAAAAACATGTGATGGTTTTACTTCTATTCATGCTAGAGATCCTCTTTCTATAAATCTTGATGAAGAAATAGGTGAAAATGTTATTCATGATGGCAATACAACTCCTAATGCTTCTGATACTGAATATGAATATGTTGATGTTGACAAACATTTATCTACATAATTTTCCAAAGCCTTAATCCTAGCTCCTTGAAACGAACAAAGTGACTTAGCACATGAGTATAGTCCTTGTTTGGATCTTGTGATAGCTCCATCTGCTATGCTCGATGTCACTCCTCTAGCGTGTTTCCCGCCTTCCTGAAATAGTGATCAACAAGATTGAGAGGTGGATGTCATGCTAGATTAGTTGCATTAGAACCGTAGATCCTCTACCTCTCTCTTTTCTCAATCTTTTGTGCCCATTCTTCTATGTGTATCCCTATTCTTCTATTTGTTGTCCCTAGTGATGTCTACTTGAGGACGATGCAAAGCATTGAGATCTCTTTTAGTCTCTTTCATGTTGACTCAAAAGACACATATGTTCCCTTTCTTCTAAAGTGGTTTCCTTTCTTTGGGGAATGAGGACTATTCTATGCATATATACATGATATACATGAGTTATCATATAGCATATTGGCCTTGAGGAAAGCGAAGCCACCTCGTGCTTTGTGTTTTGTGTTCATTATCCTTAGGTTTATTCCTTGATTGGGGGCTAAATCCTTGCGATAACGTGCTCCCTCTCTTTCTCTCCCTTTGGTGTATCCTACCTTAAAACAATCACTCCCGATAAGGCATGCGTGATCTCTTTAATGTGGGGGCATACACTCTGCTCATATTTTCCTTCTTGATACTTTGAGTTACTTAGTGAACTTGGCTTTGCTTTGTAATTTTTGGTATCCTTACTTTTCATGACTCATAGTGAGGGGAACCTAACTACTTGCAGTCATAGTTCTCTCCCTCTTGATCTTCCCTTTTACTTTGTCAAACGAAATTATAAGATCCTTAGTCCACTAGGGGCCTGGTGTATCTTACCTCCTTGATGTGGTGAAAGTCTTTCAATCTTGTTTCCTTGTACTTTACCAGTAGTATTGGCGTACACTTGTACTCCCACTAAAGTGGGGGCTAAATGTACCGTCATAAAATTGCAACCTTTCAATTTTTGACTGCATTTGGGTCTTCGCATTGGCGGATGAATCCCTAAGCCTAACTGGAGACCCGAGACATGCTCATACCACCTGAAACTTGCATTTTCTTGCACCCCGAACTGCCTTCTCTCACTTCCTATCCTGAATTAGGGCAGGTCTCTACCCTATTTTGGGCTCCCTTCATTCAAATTATGCATTGGGCTTGTCAATCATGAGCGGGAAAAAGTTTTCCTATGTCGGCCTAAGACGAAAAATCAGTTAAAAACCCTAATTGGCAAGTATATAAGGAACATTTCCCCTCCTATTTGCAGAAGTTCAATCAAGTACAATCAAGTGAAAATAAGTTCAAGAAGAGAAATCAAGTGCAAGTGTTCAAATATTCAAACATTCAAGCATCCATTGAGCATCTCAAGTCTCCTTTCAAGGCTAGGTGTTGCATTCAAGTCAAGGATTCAACCATTGAAGAGGAGATCTCTACCAACCTTCAATACATTCTCTCCAATGTATCCTTTCAAACAACTCTATCATCATTTCAATTGCATACTCTCTTGAGGTTAATTCTACTTCAGACATTTCCTTGCATTTACTTGCAAGTATTTTTTATCATTTCGTTAATTCCAAACTGAGGTTTTATCTAAAGGCAAACCCCCAATCCCAACAACATTTCCTCTCTTTTCTGCGTGTAGGTTGCAAGTGCGTAGCTGTGATTGTATGTTTAGATTCCATTTTCAAAGACGAAAAAACCCTTTTTGGCGTGCAAATTTTTTGGAGCACCAAGTACACTTTCAACTTGGTCCCAACAACTTTTGCTCAAATTTGCAAGGGAGCTTCGTCTCGACATTTTACTGCTAATTCCAGGTGCACAACTTCATCCCGCATCTCTATCTCAAGATATAATCATTTCTTTGTCATCTTCATGCCCAGTTTCAATTCACTTAATTCAACTTGTCTATTTTAAAAGAGGGTTACTTTACTTTTCAAATTTATTGCAAATTCCCTACAATTCACTTAGTATTCAATCTCTTTCCATTGAGATTGGATCTAGTGAATTCAAACCCCCTCTTTTAAATGTAATGTGTGTGAGAAGTTGAAGGGAATCTTTTGTGAAACTTTCACTCCTTTCTTGAGGAGGGCAAAGCTTTCCACTTGATCTCCTCTCATCACTTTTCATCACATTACAAATTTATACTAATTTTTAATTTCTTTTACTAGTGTCTCTAGAGTTCTTACAGACATATGTATACCATTTTTTAATAACTTTTTAACGACTTGTCCAACTTTGAAATAAATTATATATTGTTGTTGTACATTTCATTCTTTACACTTGAAAAAAAAATCAATTATTTTTGTGCAAATTATGTGATGCACACAAATAGGTACCTAATTTTTATGATGCGTCCACTTCAAAAAATCATTAAAAAAATATATTCAACAAAAAATTACAAAAAATACACAACTTCTAGTACTCAATCTTAACTATCTTTCTACCAAAGAGTTTTTCAAAATACTAAATGTAACTATAACTTTTTCAATGTGCACACTAAACACTATGTTATGTTTTGCTGAAAAAAAACAGGAACAATTTTGTGTGTGCAAAATATTTGACTTCCTTAATTTTATCCAGTTTTTGAAAAACTATAGTAGTGTGGAAACTAGATTTAGAGTACTACAATTCGTGTTGTTTTAGCATTTTCAAATTTTGAGTGGAAGAGTCTTAAATTGCTCCTCCAAGTTCAGGTTTAGTTGATTTCAGCTTTAAAAAAAAAAAAAGTGGCCACTTATACCCTCCTTTTTGTTCACCACCTTGGCGAACTTACCCTGTTTGTAGATTATTCTTGGCTTGTGAGGTTGGATCATTAACTTCTACATATTGGATTTTAATAAGCTGTTGAATTCTTCAACCTTATTCTTCAAATCAGTTCCCACATATTGAATAAATACTATGATACCCACTATAAAATTGTACACTTCATGTATTCTTGCAATCTTAGTGAACTTTGGTGACATGTCATATAATGTATGAAGGAATATTTTCCTCAATTAGGGAGTTCAAGACATCTATTCGTCTCTTATTCTCATCATCTCCTCCTCAATTGTAACACATGCTTATTCCTTTTATTATATCTTCAAAAGACTTCCACAATATTTCACATGATAGTAATTATTCAAAACCTATGATAGAGAAGCCATTGAACCAAGTCTATCAAATTAAACCTGTAATTATTAGCCTCTAAATTAGTGTTGTGTCTAACACCTTTTTACTCCTTTACCTTTTCTCAACTTCCTCCTTCCCTTCTGTAGATGTACACAATAATGGAAACATAGCGACATGTAGCAAAGCCTTTTGCATAGGAGCCTCATTTTGCTCCTTAAGTTTTTCATTGGTGCTCCTTAAATTCATCAATTAATTTCGCAATCTCATACTTTCCTCTTCTAGCCTTTTGTAAACATATATGCTATCTTCTTAATTGCCACCCATTTGAATTATGTTTTAAATAACCGATTATGTTGCATCAATTTAAAACACATTCCTAGTCCTCTTCACCATGAGTTGAACAACTACCTCTTGAGGGGTACAATTTAGCTTATGTTTATTCTGAGAAGGGGTCATTGACTATAGCTAGGTTTTTTTTATCTAGGCTAAGATTTGATCTAGAGAAGAAAATCGAAATTAGTCACCTCCATTATATATTTGGAGTAATCTTCTATCCCTTTTCTCCACATTATGATATCAAAAACTATGGTCTTGATAAGCCCCATCTCAATAGTAGCAAACATCAAGTATTTCTTATCATAACTTGTCCCTCCTTCATAATTATAACCTCACATCACAATAACAAATAAGAATAATTTTACTATTTTTTATAATACCCTATTCATATTTAAATAAAATTACCTTTCTTAATTAATTCTTTACATTTGCTTATACTTTACCATTTGTGTAAACATAGTTCTTACAAATTCATCATCATCTAAAAATTCCTGACAAGCTCTCTATCTAATATCACTAATATCTTCAATTCATACTTTATTTCTTATGAAATTTTAATGTCTAGGACATTCAATTCATACCTGAATTATGAGGTGATCTAATAGAAATATGTTTTTGTTTTTGGGATGAAACAAACTTCTTAATCACCTCAGCCATAAAGATAATCAACTACACGGAGATAATCAATTTAAATGGATACTAACTTAATAATTAATTAATTACATTGCTTATGTTATACAATGACAACATACGATATTAAACTCTTCTTACATAAAATCTACTTTAACATAATAATAATAATAATAAGTATTATTATTATTATTATTTAACTTTTTAAACTTCTATAAAAAGTATAATAAATTTTTTAAAATATAATAGTAAAATAAAAATATATTAAATATAATAATATAATCATATAATAATAATAATATAACAATAATTTAATATTAATTATAATATAATATTGTTACGTAAAATAATTTCATGATGATAACTTTAGGCATCTGTATGATCAATGTATTTGCATCTCATTGGATTAGCCTACATAAAAGTTCACGTAAAAAACGATATCTTCCTTCAGAAATATCTCTCTGTCGAATATAAAACTAGAAAACAATTTGTATCGAATTATTTAGTGTCAATTTGGCAAAACATTATTGCTTTGCAAGTAATTTCTGATATCTGGCTAAGATATCCGAGTTGGCACCAAGGAAATCTGTAGGCTAAGATAAAACAGTTTAAAAACGGTATGGAACCAAGTCCATGTGGCAGTGCCAGCCATGGCATTACTATCTGTTATTTGCTTGCCATGTATTTCTCTTAAAGAAACGTACCCAAATGAGTTGCGCTTCAGAGGGTCTGTTTCTCTTTCTACAAGTCTTTCAACTTCTAGACAGAGACTTCCTACCCAGTGTAAGCATACAAACTCTGTTTTTTTTCATTAACTACGGTATGCAAACTTGTCAATTGTTTACATTCTTTTCTATTTAAGTCGGGGACACGGTTGTCAACTGAAGCAACTTACTGAATGTACTCGTAGTAATGAAAACACGGAAAACCCTAATCAGCTTGCAACCGGGGTCAGAGGGATTGCCACAGTCGGATTGTCCGATTGCTTCTTTTCGTGCAATAGCCAAAAAAAAAAACTGAAATTGATGTTTCTGTAGTCAGTTTCATTGAATTCTTTCACAAATTTCTGCTTTACGCTGAAACAAATTTATGCACTTCCATGATTAGCTTTAGTTTCTTAATGTGGACCGGGTAAGCATTGATTACATTTAAAAAATAATTAAACATAGGTCACACTTGAATGCTGATAGGGTACAAGGAAGACTAAATATAGCAAGTTTTATGCATTAATATTGAATATGTTTACGCCCTCAGAGTGTAGACTTGAAAAGTTGGGTGCTTTGATTAGCCTCCCTAGTTCGAAACTCGAGTCAAATTGCTATGTGGGAGTGGGCATCCTATCGAGGACTGGAGGTTATAGGGGGTTGCCCTCCTTGTTAGCACCTTCTGAGTGGGTTATATGTTGCTGGGCCACAGATTCCTCCAGATATGAAAACATTGAAAATTTTTTTAATTAAATAAGTTTACAACTTTACATGTAAAGTGATGAGAAATACGATGAGAGTTTGAAATATCTAGCAATCAAAGGGTTACCATGTTGAAATAGTTGAAGGGATAATTAACAAATGCATCCCATGAACGGTCTCCTCATATGCATGCTATAGTAGGGATCTCCATATTATGATTAGACATCTGTACTGGGTCATGATCTTTATCGCTGCCTTGACTTACTGGAGAACTTTAATGATTACTCTTTCTATATGCTTCTTGAGTTATAAAATCCTAAGATTAAATATAGATGGAAAGCATGCAGTTTTTGTCATGAACATCATGCCTCAGAGGAGCATCTCATGGTTGTATGATCTTCAACCATATTTAAGGCCTCATAGAAAAGCCAGAGGCTACAAGAAGATCCTCATCCTGTGATAGCCCAATTTGGACCTACAAGATGCTGTATTAGGAATTTAGGAGTACATTATCGGGAATATCAGACAGATGACTTACTGGAGAACTTTAATGATTACTCTTTCTATATGCTTCTTGAGTTATAAAATCCTAAGATTAAATATAGATGGAAAGCATGCAGTTTTTGTCATGAACATCATGCCTCAGAGGAGCATCTCATGGTTGTATGATCTTCAACCATATTTAAGGCCTCATAGAAAAGCCAGAGGCTACAAGAAGATCCTCATCCTGTGATAGCCCAATTTGGACCTACAAGATGCTGTATTAGGAATTTAGGAGTACATTATCGGGAATATCAGACAGATGACTTACTGGAGAACTTTAATGATTACTCTTTCTATATGCTTCTTGAGTTATAAAATCCTAAGATTAAATATAGATGGAAAGCATGCAGTTTTTGTCATGAACATCATGCCTCAGAGGAGCATCTCATGGTTGTATGATCTTCAACCATATTTAAGGCCTCATAGAAAAGCCAGAGGCTACAAGAAGATCCTCATCCTGTGATAGCCCAATTTGGACCTACAAGATGCTGTATTAGGAATTTAGGAGTACATTATCGGGAATATCAGACAGATGACTTACTGGAGAACTTTAATGATTACTCTTTCTATATGCTTCTTGAGTTATAAAATCCTAAGATTAAATATAGATGGAAAGCATGCAGTTTTTGTCATGAACATCATGCCTCAGAGGAGCATCTCATGGTTGTATGATCTTCAACCATATTTAAGGCCTCATAGAAAAGCCAGAGGCTACAAGAAGATCCTCATCCTGTGATAGCCCAATTTGGACCTACAAGATGCTGTATTAGGAATTTAGGAGTACATTATCGGGAATATCAGACAGATGACTTACTGGAGAACTTTAATGATTACTCTTTCTATATGCTTCTTGAGTTATAAAATCCTAAGATTAAATACAGATGGAAAGCATGCAGTTTTTGTCATGAACATCATGCCTCAGAGGAGCATCTCATGGTTGTATGATCTTCAACCGTATTTAAGGCCTCATAGAAAAGCCAGAGGCTACAAGAAGATCCTCATCCTGTGATAGCCCAATTTGGACCTACAAGATGCTGTATTAGGAATTTAGGAGTACATTACCGGGAATATCAGTCAGATGTTTCTTTGGTCAAAATTTACCTTCGGCATTTGTGGGGAAGCAGAACAATAACAAGGATGGAAGGGGTACATGGGTGGTCCGCAATACAGAAAAACCAGCTACCAATGATTTAGAAAAGAAACACACGCTCTAAAGAGAAATTGTCTTGTCTTCTCAGAAGTAAACAAGACCTATAACTAATTTTTTATAAAATAAGTGATTTATTAATTATAAAATACCAAGATTACAAATGTTGCTAGAACAAATGTAAAATAGATTTTAAGTTCTACAATAGACACATAATCAGACCAGCTGGTAAAATCAGCCCATCAACAAAGCCTCTAAAATAGTAGAAGCAGACCGTCATTGTTTACAAAATTTTCTTTTAGCTTTAAGTGTTGAATCCAAGGTGGATTGCTTGCCAGCTGCAATATTCTCAGAAGTTTCTTTAGAACTAACTAAAGCATTCATCTTCCTTCCTATGGTCTTTTGACAAATGATAGTAGAAGCAAGGGCATCATCTTTTTCCACCTCTTTTCCATCATCAAGGGCTGGAACTAAGCATTCTTCGACTATGTCTTTAGGTAATATCCTCTCTTCAGACACCTTCTCTGACTTAAAATCCTTAGAAGCATCTTTAGTTCTTGAAGGAACAACATCCAGGGAGAAGACAGAGAAGGGATTGCAGGAATTGAGTAGAAGTATCTGGATTTTCTTTGTGCCTGTTACTTTTTCTTCTAGTTTTTTTTTGGAAATGTCCATGCTCATGACAAAAAATGGATTTGAATAGAATATGCTCATAATCAATCCTTTGAGTGAACACCACTTCTTTCAATCTCAAATTAATGGCCTAGGAAGTCCATTAAGATCAATTTCCACACAAAGAACAGAGTAATTCTTTTATTTAGGCTGAACCTGTGTCTTGTCTGTGCCATAGCTTTTTGTATTGCCTTTAAGACTTCATTATTCCATAAATATAGGGGAAGAAAGGGGAGTCTTACACAGATTGGTAACCAAGAGGGTGTTTATTCTCTTGGATTAAAATCAGGTGTCCAAGGGTTTGGATAGGTCGCAGGTTCCCATAAACCAAGGACAATTACAGAATATCAAGTCCTTCTCGTTGACTGAGAAGGTAGCAATATAGAAACCCCTTTCACACATTGAAATGTTAATATCATCTTGAATCTTTGGTCTCTGTTCTTTGTCCACCCAATTTTCAAGCGATTTGTAAGAGGGTCAAATACCAGTAAACTTGCACATCAAAGCCTGCTCATAAGACTGATTATCAAATTACTAGACTCGCTGAGGGAACATCTATATAAGGAATATTCCACTGGTTAACCATACAAAAAATTTCATTGTCATTCCTTTGTTTGCATGAAACATTAGCAACAAAGGTGTCTATAAGAGCAAGCAGCCATGATAGCAGAGGAACAACCTAGAAGGCCAGTGCATGAAAACCAAAGGCAAGGCCTAGTTCCTTCACGTG
The DNA here is from genome assembly GCF_030272615.1 of Cryptomeria japonica. Lineage (NCBI taxonomy): Eukaryota > Viridiplantae > Streptophyta > Pinopsida > Cupressales > Cupressaceae > Cryptomeria > Cryptomeria japonica. The sequence goes on from NC_081415.1 coordinate 560,260,175, forward strand.
GCAACAAAAACTACTGTTCTAAAATGATAATGGTGGCACAAGAAAGGATTTAATAGGAAGAGCAAGATTGCAAAGAGTCATAGCTGAGCCAGGTGCTTCTAGCTACAGCTGTATCCCTAAAACTTATTGAAATAATAATAGAGAATTCCCATTGCTGATTCTTTACACACCCTCTCCAAGATCTCCTCAACACCATCCAAATTTATCCAACACTCTCATTTTCTAAATGTTAACAATCCTGTGAATACAACTATATTTTGAAGACTTATAACTATTAGGGAGCAGCCATATAAAAATCTACAATTTTGATTGTAGTTGACAAGGCATTCAATTTGTTGTACTACTATTGAAACTTGCATTGACCGAAAGCAGAGCCCTTAAAATTCGGTGTACACTCATCAGGTTTTGAAAATGGATTATCTTTGAAATAAATACCTCATCTTAGCACTAGAAAATAGCCCAATGGACAATTGTACCTTCTTGGGGATTAAGTTTGGAACCAACAAATCTTGTGTATTGCTAACACATGATATTCCAGTTACTGTTGTCTTTTCTTTTTTGTTTGACATCTACTGACAACTTTTACCATATCAAGACAAGACACCCATACTATCCATTTCATTTATGAGTTGTTTGACAAACTCCTGGTACTGAATATTCTATATATGTAGCCAATATCTAACCATATTGTTGATGGCATCTTTCCCTTCATCGCAGGAAAAAAACACATTTGTTGGTAGTAATGTCTTTAATGCAACCATCTGTGATGTTTGTATAATCTTAAAAATACATTTTGCAATGCTAGAGGTTGAGTTGCACTTACAAGGAACGATGAACACTATGGTGCTTTGATGGAGGAGAGATCATATTTTAACTTCCTCCTATCTCATATTGAAATTCATAGGAAGCTTGCATTTTTTTCCTTTGGGCTTGGAATGGGCATAACTTGAGGAGAAACACTTATTTAAATGTTTTCAGTTTTTACTTTAACTTATTGTGCTTGCATTTCAAGTTAAAGGGCTTTTAGGTTGAATTGATGACCTCCATCAACTACCTAGGAAAATTGAGCCATAATTGGTAGTTATCAAAGACCAATCTTAAAATAGGGCAAATATGGTTGGTTAGAATGTTAAAATATCCAATGTGTTGTATATAATCACCCAATTATTCTGACTTTCATCACTCATCTAATAATTGGTAATTCTCTCTTTGCCCAAGCTTGTTTGGTGACATATTGAAGAAAGGTTTTTATTTTCTTTTTCTTTTTGGAATTATTGGATTCCCTTCTTTTTTAACTTTAAAGGATCTTTCACCCCATCAAGCTTAGATCATATTTAGGTGTAGAAACCACATTTGATGGGTATTTATCTCCACAACCAACCTTGTGTAAATGTGTAGCCTAAATTAATGTGGTCACTTCAACATGGAAAGCATGCCTAGGAGGGTTTGAACCTAAGGCATCATCCTAGAAATTGTTTCACCTTGCCAATGAGCAATGGCTTGATGGATTCTACAAGGTATAAATAATTTAATAAACATCAAGGTAGAGTTCATAGAGAACATGGGGGGTAAGGACATGCACATGCAATACCATAAGTGCAATCTCTGTCTCCAAGAGGCCCTTTGCATATTTAGCCAAAGCTGTAGATGGGGTATTTGTAATTTTATTTCTAATTGGAACCCTACTTCTTTTGTACTAGTCCTGTTTTAACCTTCTCATTGGCCTCGTACTCTAGAGTTTTAAGACAATTGTTGCATGGGTTTCTAATCTAAGAGAATCTAGCCACAATGGTTCTTTTGGTAACACCAAGACTATTCTTATGGCTTGTGGTATTCGTGGCAACACTACTATGATTTGCAATAGACTAGAGCACCTTCTTGATGCTTGTAGTAACACAAGAATCATTAGTTTGTCTCTAGCATATGCCACATATGTTCTAGCAATGGGACAAGCACTTTGCACAAGATTGGGCTTTGTAGCAACCGTACTTCGGCCAAACCTTTTGTGGTTTCTATCACAACTAGAGAGGAACAACATGCCTTGCCAAATCGCAAAGACTTACTCACACCATTTGTCAACACTTTGTTTTGAGCCTCACACTTCAGGCATTAATAGTGCAATTGTCATGATAATCTAGGTGGCACTCTTTAGGGTCACACAATGCCAAGTCATCAGTCAACACATCACACAACTACCAATCACACCACAACTGTCAAGAGATGATGAATCACTCATAAAAATGGTCCCTCTTCCTTTTGGTATGGTTCAACTTCCATAAAAACTCTTAGCCTTTATGGTATATAATCTAACATACATATTTTTAACATAGCGAATAGGCAAGCTTATATAGTGATAGATAGGTAAAATTAGAACACTATTCTGTCTGACAAAGTTTCTTTACTCACACAACTTAATCTTAATCCTCATCTAGAGAGTCATCCACCAACTCTTAACTTGGCCCCTAGATCAATGGTATCAAAGAGGTTCATCTTGCATGTCCTACCAGATCAGATGATAGTTCCTAAGCCTCGACATCAAACCTCAAGAACATTTAGACTACTTATTGAGTCATTTTAAAATGACCAAACCAATGCAAGAAGAGGTACACCCAATGATCAAGAATGAAATCGTAGAAGCACTCATGGACCAATGGAAATTCTTGTTTAGCCAGTTTGTAGAAGTCCTTGAATGAGCAGTTCCACCTACCTAATATTAGGTAGAGCTTTTGGTGGTTAAATCCCACCTAGGTTTCAACTTCAAGTAAACCTAGACATTCTTGTGTTTGACAATAAGATTAATGCAGATGTAGTCAATAACTAGTTAGATTAGTTGGACTCATATCTTTCCATGAGTAAATTTTTTGATAAAGAAAAAATCAAAATTGCTCTTTTGAAAGTCTATTCACCCATCAAGAAATGATAACAAGCCCATGCACTTTGGGAGGAAGACCGGATAGGAGGAAAACTTGAGCATACCTAGGAAAATTTCTACAAGTCCATGATGATCCCTACATTTAGTGGTCATATTTGGAGCAAGAACATGAGTAGTCAATCCAAGATTACACTAGTGCCTTCCATGATCTCTATGCATGGCTTGGCTCATTTGAGTTAAAGAAACATGGAGTCCTCAAGTACTACAATATCTTATAACTATCCATTCAATCAAGATTGAAGTTGGTTAAATAAAGGGGATGGAGGAAGCTCATCTCTATACGGCAATGGTCGTTTTTAAGTTGAAGAGCAAGAAAGAAACAACATTTATACAAGGATGCACGGGTATGGGGGTACTTGGAGACTGGTGCTGGTACTGATACGACTATCTTTTCAAAATAGGAGACGTGGATACTTGGAGACAACAATTTCTTTTAAATATAATTTAATAATTTATAGAAATTCTGAAAATATAATGACATTGAACATTAAATATAATATAATAATTTAGTAATGGCTGTTGCAACATTTTAAGAAATCCTTGTGACCTGCATTTGTTTTGAGCGTTGTTTTTTTTCCATTTGTACTACATTTTGATTATTTTGTTGCCTGTTTTTTTTTTTAAACATTTTAGGGTTTCCTTTTTTTGTTTGACTTGGAAACGATGGGAGATGGGTGGATACGTTAGCAGAAAGTCTCCTCTCTATGGAGACGTTTCCAACCAAGTTTCCAGTGCGGTATACGTGTCCTAGTCTCCGGTACGAGTACCCAGGGGCTAGGTACGAGTACCCATGCAACTATGCATTTATATGAAAGAAAACACTGCCTTCAAACAAGAGCATATCTTCCAAGATAGGTGAATGGTGCAATATACACAAAAGCAATAATCATGTAATGTCCCTAAATTTAAAATGCCTGAATTCTGCCCTAATTCTTAAATGTGTAATGTCCCTTTTTATGGAATGCCCTAGTTTTACCCTAAACTATTGTTCTCAATCAATAAGGGAGGATTTAGAAATAGAATACCTTTATCTTTTAAGGGTAAAAGACCTGCAACAAGCTAGGAAACAACTTACAACTATAATACATAAAGTAATTACAAACTAATCTATAAATTAATGAGATTGAAAACACAAATCACAATTTGCAATTTGATTGTAAGATTACTTAGGCCAAATAAGAAATCCTAACCATAGTAAGCTAGGATAAGTGACTTGGTAGGGTGTCCTAGCTATCCTCTATCCTAGGTCCAAAGGCAGTGCACCTTCACGCCCCTTTGGCCTCATGTGGCCCATGCCATACATATGAGGTGGCACACCTAGCGAGGCATCCTTATAACCGTTCCCCTTCAATCACATCACTTCTCCTACTCACATGATTAGATATTCATGGTTAGACCCCTCACCATAGTAAAGAGGAGAACGACTTCTCTCAATAGGGTACCTAAAATGTATAACCCTCTAAGCCCAAAGGCAGAGCACCTTTGCCCCCCTTTTGCCTCAGGGACTCCTTGGTCACATACCATGAGGTGGCGTGCTTAGACGTGACCCCAACACCATTCCCCTTATTTGAGATCTCTCTCTTCTCTTACCATATTGGGTTCTTGAACATAAATAATGGAAAACTTATTAATTTATATCCATTATCATAATTTTTCTTGGCCATGTCCTTAATTCAACAATAATAACAACAATCACAGTATTAACAATGTAATATTGATCCTCAAACACCAATGCAATACTTACGCATTAGTCAGTAATTGATTGCCAATATAATACTGATCATTAATCATCGGTCAATAGCAAGGTTATACTGAATTATAGATTATTCTATTTCTTATTCATCAAATAAATGATCTAATTTGAATCAAATGCTCTATAGTATGCATATAGACAAGAAATCGTGCCAGATCGGCCTATGTTTATTACCACAGGAAAAAGACATTTCTTACAGTTTGTATCGTTGACTTGTTGAATTCGATTCTGCTAGAGATATTCTTTTCCACTAATTCCTATAAGTAATATCTGAAAACCCAGAATTGAATAAAATGACAGAAGAATACAAAAACGGAGTATTTTCTATTAACTGTGCAAACAACATAATACCGATACAAATAAGGAATAGGGAGACAGAGTCCTGTTCAAATACAAACACTGACTAACTATAATTTCTCAAACTCCTACAGCTATCTACTACTCTTTACAACACGTATACAAGTCTGTTGTAATCATCTGATGTGTTGTGTGTTATTCAACAGAAAGCCCTAAATGCTAACTACAAACCCCTAAATATTCGGCTAGAGTTCTTGCATATATGACACTCCCACTTAGCCAAATATTTGTCAATCAGGTTGTACTACATTGAATCCTTCTTTGCAAAATTCAAATTTGATTCTTGGTAATGCCTTTGTCAATGCATCAGCCACTATCATTTTAGTTGTGCAGTATTCCATTTGAATATTGTTCTCCTCAATTTGTTCACAGATGAAATGGTATTGTACCCCTATATGTTTAACCGTTCCATGATACTTTGAATTCTTTGTGATGGCTATGCAACTTTGGCTATCACACCTCAACACCGTTGGTTGGGTCTGAGTAACCCCAATGTCTTGCAACAATCTTCTCAACCAAATCAATTCTTTTGCAGCTTGACATGCTGCTTTATATTCTGCTTCTGCACTGGAAAGAGAAACTGTTGGTTGTTTCTTACTTGCCCAAGAAACTATGCCTCTACTAAGAATAAAACAAAACCTGAAGTCGATCTCTTGCTATCAATGTCTCCTGCCCATTCTGCATCACAATAACCTGTAAGCTGGAGTGAATCTTTAGAACTCCCACTGAATGTAATCCCGTGATTAATTGTTCCTTGAAGATACCTAAAAATTCTCTTAACTGCTGCCCAATGTTGTGGTCCAGGGCAGCTGGAAAATTGGCTCACCATGCTTACAGCGTGTGCAATATCAGGTCTACTAGAAACCATTGCATACGTTAGGCTCTCAACAACATTTTGATATGAAACTGTACACATAATTTTCTTCCTCGTGTTCTGGGACATATTTCCAGTGAAAGTTTCTTACCTACTTCCATTGGAGTGCTTATTGGTTTGCAATCTTCCTTCCTGAATCTCTTGAGAATGTTCCTAATGTACCTCTCTTGATTAAGATGGATATTCCTCTTTTCCCTATCTCTTAAAATTTGAATGCCCAAGCAATAATGAATCTCACCATAGCTGGTCATCTCGAAGTCTGCAGCTAATTGAGATTTAAACAAGTCTAACATCTCAAGATCATTACTTAAAATGATAGTGTCATCTACATATAAGGCTAAAATGATCACCGACTCACCAATACGTTTGAATCAGCATTGCAACTCATGTATTCTTCATTTTGGAGAAACCCATGAATACGTTCATACCATGCTCTTGAAGACTGTTTCAGTCCATACAATGTCTTTTGTAGCTTGCATACCAATTGTTCCTTTCCCTCTTGTATGTAACCTTCTAGCTGTTCCATATAAACTTCTTCCTTTAAGAAACCATGTAAAAATGCAGTTTTTATATCTAACTGATGCACATGTAGATCCAAGGTTACTGCAATTGCTAACAAGACTCGTATGGATGTTATCTTGACTACAGGAGAGAATGTGTCATGATAATCCAAACCTGCGATTTGGGAGTAACCTTTTGCCACCAAACGGGCCTTGTAGCGGTCTATTGATCCATCTGACTTATACTTTTTCTTGAATAACCATTTACACCCAATTACTCTTCTTCTGGGTGGAAGACTTCTGAGTTCCCAAGTCTGATTTTTTATGAGTGATTGATATTCAGTGTCCATTGCTTTCTTCCAGTCTTCTGCATAAATGCTTTCACATGCCTCTTGGATACTGAGTGGCTCATCAATTTCTACATGAAGTGCATATGATTCTAATGCTCTTTAAGTGGACTTTCGTGATCTTGTTGATCTACGAAGTTACTGCTCTCCTTGTACTTGGCTTGTGGGTTGTGTGGCTACGACTTGTAATGGTCTTGTTGGACTGGAATCCTTATGTTTAGATTCTTCATCAGATCCGAGATCATAAAGCCTTGTTTCTAAATCCTTAGCATTTTTCATCTCTGCTGATTTGTGCAAAACTGTTTTTTCATCAAAAATGATGTCTCTTCTTACTAGAATCTCATGTGTTATAGGTGTTGAGACATGGATCAGCTAGGACTCGAACCTAGGACCTTCCATACGTTGCTGGAGTTCTCTACCACTGAGCTACTGGCCCCTCTTGGACCAGTCCATCGTCGGTCCAGTGTGGCTTATTTCCAACACCAACAACCCCCCTTAAGGCACACCTCTCATGTGCTTGGGGCTCCTAGCCTGGACCTGGATCTGATACCATGTTGAGACATGGACCAGTTAGGACTCGAACCTAGGACCTTCCATACGCTGCTGGAGTGCTCTAGCACTGAGCTACTGGCCCCTCTTGGACCAGTCCATCGTCGGTCCGGTGTGGCTTATTTCCAACACCAACAATAGGATCATAAAGGCTGTATCCTTTTGAATTGACACTGTATCCAACCATTATACATTGCTTGCTCTTATCATCTAGCTTCCTTCGTTCTTGATCTAGTATGTGTGCATGTGCTAAGCAACCAAAAATTCTTAAACCACTAACACTTGGCTTGCTTCCATGCCATGCCTCATAAGGTGTCTTCTTATGCAATGCAACAATTGGCAGCCTAGTTTGTAAATATGCTGCAGTAGAAACTTCTTCAGCCCAAAAAATGTTGGATAATCCACTACTTTTAAGCATGCATCTAGCACTTTCAACAAGAGTCCTATTCTTTCTTTTTGCCACACCATTTTGTTGTGGTGAATAGGGAATAGTGTACTCATGTTTGATCCCTTCCTTTGCACATAAACTTTTGAAAGCATTTGAGGTATATTCACCCCCATTATCACATCTAAGCCTTTTCAAAGGTTTTCCTGACTGCTTCTCACCAAATGCTTGAAAAATCTTAAACATTTCTAATGCACATGATTTATTTTTGAGAAAATAAACAAAGGTCATTCTAGAGAAATTGTCAATAAAGGTAATAAAATACCTTCCCCCTTTGTGTGACATTGTTTGCATTGGACCGCAAATATCTGAATGTATGAGTTCCATTTGCTCATTAGCTCTTGTTGCTCCTTTCTTTGAGAAGGGGAACCTATGTTGCTTGCCCAAACAACAACCTTTGCACACTCCCAACTCAATTGGTAGAGGCATATTTAATTCCTCTACAAGCTGCTCCCTTTTTAATACCTCAAGGGAACGTGTATTTGCATGTCCAATGTAATATCCCGGATAATTTTTTTTTGGTTTTTAAGTGCAATAAGAATTACAAACAAACACATAACCCGTTAAGGTTAGAAAATATAATCTCAAAGCTTGCTGAAATTGCAACCCTTCCACTTTTTGATCACCAAGTGCCCAATGTGGGAAGGTGAGAGCATACGGTGATAAGGGGTTCGTTAGCTCACTAATCTGCTGGAAATTATAAAGAAAACACAATACTGGGCGGCAAGCCAGCCCCTTCCGCTTATCCAGTGGGAAAGCAAGGAACTTAGCGGTGAACCAGCCAAGAGAACAATATTGCAGACACAAATCACTCTACCACAATATTTCAGCAGGACGACTTGTTAATGTGTTTTTTATGCACAAAACATTTCCGAATAAAGTACCAAGGTAATTTACCCTCTCTTGAACAAAATCACCTCAGATGCTAAGAATGAGATCAACTAAAATGATTCCAAGGTTTCTACATGTCAGGTCTTGACGAGTGGGTAAGTTCAGTGGTTGATGTGAATTGCTATGTTTCACTTGGGTACTTACGCAAATGTTTGGATTATCATGAATGATGCGGAATAGGTGTGCTAACAACTTAAGATTTATCAATATGGCTCTGGATTTACTTCTTACTAAAAAAGGGGGAAAAAGAATAGGGTTTAGGAAATCTATTCTAAGCATAGGAATTTAGGAAATGATGAATGGATCTAGTGGAATCAAACCAGGCAAGGTCTCACAATCAGGTATTGACACAAGCTTAGTGCAATCGTCTAAGGTATACTTAAAGATTTTCAAGCTATCACCATCAAACGTAGACGCCATCCAAGTTGATGCTTGTCAACGGACGCGTAATAGTTGAAGTTATGCTTACTCAAATTCCAGTTGACCACACAAGGCGCACTTACCAGTGGCAAGAGGCTAGTGGCATGGATTAAGGATTCCACACAAATGAATTCAACAAATCTTCCACTCAATCTAACATACATGAAAATAAATTCTAATCTAAATTCTAATCTAACTTGGAGGAATTGAGAACCATGAATGCAAATACAACACTTGAAGAGCAAAATCACCAACAATTGAACAATGATTAGGATTCAAATAGCTATAGCATATACCAACAATTCTACAAAAACTCTCTCATACAAATGAGAGACAAGGAGGCATATATAGAGTCTCTTACAAAATGGATGGCCCAGATTGATCTAAGATCAACGGTCGAGATCATGCCAACAAAACCCTAGAACTGCCCTAATTAGGGTTACATCAAAAATGGCGCCACCAACATATGGCCCAATGAAAAGATACCTAGTCATCAAATAGGGAATCTTCTAGAAGATTCCTCCCTGCATCTCTCTCTCTCCTAGCATACTCCAAGAATCTAGCCAATACTGAATCTAACTCCTCCATGGAAATGCTAGGCAAGGTATCCTACTGTAAATAATCACGTCCAACGAATCCGAGCAAGCATTCAAAGTATTCTCCCATTCCTGGCATGAGCTTCTGCGAACTATGAACATGATTCAACAAAGAGACCAAGTCATCTATCTGACTCTTCTTCAAAGAGTCCAACTGGCAAAAATACATAAATTCATCTTGTCTCTTAATTCGGCTAAGTGTAAACTACTAGCATCACTAACATCAACGCCCAATAATTCCTCAATCGAGGCAAGGATCCTCATCTGAATGTCCTGAATTAATCCTTCCATCTCCATACAACTTGACTGGGCGTTCTCATAAGTTGATTTCTTCATGGCTAGTGAACAATACCAGCTATGGAAATCATATCTGTCTCCACTGTGCACAATGTTCTCGCTGACCAAGGTAGAACTAGGAATCCTCTTCAATGCCTGGAGGCGTGGAATAGTCTTGTCTTAAATAGGCCGGAATTCTTCCCAAACTCCCTCAAAATACTGGATTTTGAATGTAAGCTCTGTTGTCCTATCATATGCATGAACAAACTGAGTAAGGAAATCATCTGCCTGCTTTCTTGTGCTCTCAATCCACTTTTCCACCTCTGAGTGTGTACCTCTCGCTACCTCGCAATGTGACTATATTCCATGGTCAACTGCAATAGGGGAAATAAGGGTGGGATCTCCACACCTTGTCCTTGCAATATACTCTTTGAGTCTAATATTTTCTTCTCTGTACCTTTCATTCTCCGCAACCGCTCTGTCTAACCTTTCATTGATTGCCTAGAGGTTTTCACCAATCTCCTGGAATTCCTGTTCTCTGGATGTACGGCCAAGGGCGACTGAAGTGATATGGAAATCCATAGGAGTAGCAATGTCCGCTGTCACGCCTGCAATAAGAACAACAATCTGCTCAATCCGCATTCCTGTTTCATCTCTAGCTATGTGTGATAAAATCTCTGCTCTCTTGGGCTCCTTCCCCTTAGCACTCCTAGCTAGGTAGTCATCAATATCATCAATAGGATGCACCTCTATCATTTGTTTACTTTTCTCCATACTTCTCCTCAGCCATTCAGGAATAGCGACCATTTCCATACCATCATCAAGACATATTTCTCTATCAAGTCCTTTCAATGCCGAGATAACATCCTCATTATCATCAGGATTATCCTTGGTCCAATCATATACCTCATTTTTCAAGCTAACTTCCAAAAGGACAGTAGGGGATTCTGGCTGATCATTATTCTCATCAGGAGGTGCAGATGTTGCTGTGGCATGGAACTCCTGAATATTCTCTGGTACTATCACTGTATTGGAACACTGCTGAGTCTCCTTATTCTGTTTTGTTACTTCAATCACTTCGATTGATGAGACACTGGGAGGGGGTGAAGGAATGATGAGTGGAGTGATAGTGTTCTGTTTCTTCTTCACCTCCTCAATCTTCTTCCTTCTGGCCTTGACTTCTCCTGGCGTGTTCTTCCTTCTCTTGGGAGCTTGACTCTCTTTGTCTGCATGAATCCCAACATCACTGACAGTCCTCTGATCATCCTCGGAAGTAGACTCTTCCGGCTTCATCCTTTCATAAGTGAAGGGAACACCCATGTCAACTAACTTATTCATCTGTATGTCCACCCATAGGCGGGAGAAATTCATGTCCTCTCTCATCAATATATTCAAGTCAATCTCTTCTGACTCTGACCAATTAGGCAATAGGATTGCCTTCTTCATTTCACTCTCATACCTTGGATGTGTATGATCTCTATCATCTAATACCTGATCAGGAATGAGGAAAAGTCCACACTTCCTCATGAAATCCACTGACATTCTGGACCACATTCTTCTCTTCACTGCTTGCTCGTCCACCAGGTTAGCCCAATAATCTTCTATGTCAATCTTACAAGTGAACTTCTCTCCTCTGATCCTTCTGACCTTCTTGTCTGGATCGAATCTTTCTCTCTTCTTATATGTAGCAAATTGATAGAATGCAAGTTCCTCACTCGCAGTGCTGGCAGCTATGGCGGATTGGCAAACCTCTGACGTCTTCCCAACTGAAATAGGGAATGTCATTCCTGTCCTGTGCTTCTCTCTCTGGATAACATCGAACTCTAGAAGCTGTCTCACCACTTCCAACAATATCATTCTGTCGGTTGGATACCTAGGAAGTCTGTAGGGTTTAGATTGAAACCCATGAATCCTGAGGTATGTGAAAGTGGGAAACTGTATAAACCACGATCCATACTTTTCTATTAACTTTGTTGCCTCCTTGGACAATCTTCCGTGAATTCCGCCTTGCAGCATTCGTGTGATGTACATAGTGAATGCATCATTCACTCTCTTATGGTCTTCAATTCTATGCATGCTTAGCTGGGGGTAGCATTCATAACTTTTGAATTGTCCTTGCCCATTCTCGACTTCACCTTTGCATATTAACCCTCTGTATGAAACAAACCATGCAAGCAGGTACACCAGGTAAGAAGTCATGGCGAATGACTTGGACCGCTCTACATTCCTCAACTGAAAATCCAGATTGTCACATATAATCTTGGACCAATTCACTAGTGTTCCTCTAAGACAATCCTGGATGAGATAGAACATCCATCCATCAAATATTGCTCCCTGCGGCATCCCCATCACTTTGTTGAGTAGGAATATCAAATCACTATATTCCTCCTTAAAATCTATGCACATGAGTGTCTTGGGAGCCTTGGAATGATGAGACCTAGGCTCAATCATCCACTCTTTGTTAATTAAATTCTTGCATACACCCATTTTCTTCGTGTATCTTTTTGCATAATCCTCCTTGGTCATATCCTTCATGTCTGTTCCGCATGGAATTTCGAACACCTTAGCAATGGCATCCTCAGCAAGGTAGGCGATGACAATGCCCTTAGGAGTCTTAATCATTCTTGTGATCGGATCGTAACATCGTGCACATTCCAGGATCAGCTCACTGCACTGTATGGACTGTGGAAATCCAGTGGCATGGAAAATGCCACCCTTCATAATATTCGCATATGGTGGGGAAGGGACCTGATCTCTGACTCCGAACATCCAATGCTGCATCTGGTCGAAGTCCAGGAAATGTATGTTTGTATCAGCGATCTCCTTCCATCTGGATGAAATCTTAAACTCTGGATAAAATCCAGTCTCCAGCGTTTTCAACAGTTCTTTTCTTTCCTTGTATCCTGACTTTGACATCGCACTTGTACGAAGCTCGAAGTTAGACTTAGGAAAATATTTGTAATAAAATTCTTGACTTTCTAAAGATTTAGCTAATTTAGAGCATGGAGTCGGGAAAATAATCCATACACTTGGTAAATTTTAGCAATTAAGTTCAAAGTGTGACAACACTAAGGCATGGAAGCCTCTCATAAAATTCATTGAATACCTCCTTATGCTTAGAAAATATGCAAGCTAAAATGCAAAGGAGTATACCGGATAAATGATGACTAAGGAAAGGTGTGAAAGATTGTGTTTTGACACAATGAATGTTTGAAGACATCTTCCGCAGTCAACAATGAAGGTCAACAATTATGAAGATAACCCGAAAATCAGACTTTTAAAACATGTTGCAATCTTAAAAAATGTGCATAATCTTGATAAAAATCAGCTCTAATGATCAAAACAATCATTTTCTAGAATGTAAGTATGGCTGGTAAAAAATTTATTTCTGAGGACAAGTCTGAAAAATCGAATGCTTCAGATTTACCAGCACCTTGCAAAGTGGTTTAAATCCCTGAAAATGATGAAAAATTGCTAAGGAAACAGCCCCAAGCAAATTCGCCAAAACTAGTTAGATGGCTGGAAATGAAAATTTCTGAGGACAACCGCCTAACAATGGAGTTTCAGACCTGCAACAGCGATAAAATGGTCTAAAAAATGCACAGAAAACTCCATAAAACACCTCCAAATGCTAAATGTTTAAGTTGGAATTGGCTGGGCAATAAAAACTTAAGTCTGAAAATTAATGGCAGCCATTAATGGAGGTCAAAATCTGAAGCAAACCTCAGATCTGAAGCAAATCAGCAGGCTGGAAATGATGGCAGCCAACAAGAATGCACGAAAATCATCAAAATATGGCACCAAACCACCTCCTCAGCAAAATCGAATTTTCCCAACTATGGCGCCAAACTGAAATCTTAAGATTGATGTCAATGGCAGCCTTGATCTGTAGTAGCAAGGATGGCAGCAATCTGAAAAATCGCCCAAGTTGGGATTGGATACCTGTTGATGTGTTTTTTATGCACATGCAAACACAGAATAAAATACCGAAGTATCTTATCCTCTCTTGAGTAAAGTTTCGAAATGCTGAAGATATCGCGAAAAGGATCAATCGGAGAAACTTCAAGGTTCTTGTATGTAGGGTCTCTACGTGTGGATAAGCTCTCTCTGGTATGATGTGATTTGCTGGAATCACAAGGGGACTTACACTCAATGACCTGAACGTCTGATTTGCTGGAATCACGAGTCCTATTTACTAACTGGAAGATAAACAAAAGGCAAAAGATGCAAGGTTCAGGAAGTCTACTCTACTACCTAGAATGCGAGAAGATGGATGAATGACTAGGTGGATTCCTACTGGGCTGGGTCTCACCATCAGGCTGAACAATTCAACACCAACTCAGTGCGATCTTCTAAGGGATGCTTCCAATATGTTTAAATCGTACACCATCTAACAATGATCACCATTCAAGAAAATGCATGAAACAATAGATGTGTAACGACTTATGATTAAGCTCATTTCATTCCAGTTGACCACACAAGGCGTCCTTACAATCAGTAAGAGGCTAGTGGTATGGATTAAACGGATTCCACACAGGTGCATTCAACAATTTCCTTCATTTGATCTAATCATCTACCATCTAGAATTGAAGATTCAACAAGAAACCATGCATATTGCAAGAAACGACACACTTCACCATTACTTCAATGAAAATGGAGTTTGTTTACAATCAATGGCAACAATTTCTTGCCTTGTCCTCCTATTCTACTCTAATTGCTATACTATTAACTGACTAATTCACTATTCTAACAACTGACTCCCTATCTTCTATTTCTCTCTAACTCTCTAACTGCCTTTACAAAAATGAAGAGTCGGGGCTTATATAGTGCCCACAATACAATTCGATGGCTAAGATCAATTTGAGATCAATGGCCAAGATTCAATAATGAAAACCCTAATAAGGGTTTGTTACAACCATTACATAACATTTAATGCTTGACCAATGATAAAATTGTATTAATTGGACACATGTCTTCTCTGGAAAATTCGACCAATGGATAGCTGGGGTAGGTACATAGAAGTTTGTGCCACCTCCCATGAGTTAGGTACATTGAATCTGGACATGCTGAGGTGGACCACACCGACTGGAGAAGTGATGACTAGGATGCCACCTCGTCTGACACTTGTAATTTGGTGAATATTCAACTTGACGTTGCTGAGAAGCTAGCTTTAATTAACTCTTCTAAAACTATCTGCTTCTTCAACGAACCCTTGCTCTAACTTCTTTTGTCTTTGATGTGCAGGATGATGATGTACCTTGCCTTGGAATGCTGGATTGGAAGAGGTTAGTCATGATGATGCTTGACCGAAGAAGGCCGTCCTTGTTGATGCTAGACTGGAGGAGGCTGCCCTTATCCTTGCTTGATCGTCTTTGATGAGAACCTGCCAACTTGTAGATCCTCCGGGCTTTGGAGTCGCCATCTTGATACCTACACAACATTTCAAAATTAGTAATATATCTTGAAGTCTAGAAATTAAACTTAAAAGGAAGATTTAAGATTTTAATTAGGAAACTTCATGATAAATCTTGAGTTATCATTTCCTAATTAACCATGCAATACTTAGATTTTTCCAAAACAAATGTCTAAAAATCAAACCTTAAACAAGGGTGCTAGGATAGTTTCGCCATACCTCCTCTTGAGTATTAAACTCTAAGAAATGATGCAAAAAATGGATTTTGCTAGGCAAAATTTAAATCAAAATTCTCCCTTGGATGAATTGCGCCTCCTCTAGCTTCAAAAAGAATAGACTCCACCCTCTTTGATCTTCAACACTTCGTAGAAATTCGCTCCACTCTAGCCAGATTTCGCTCCTCCAAATTGCACTTCAACCTCTGGATTTTGCTCCTCAAATAGCTCTCCAATTTCGCACTTAGGAAAGGATGAATGAATGATTAAACTTGAACAAAGCATCACCCATATATAGAGCGCTCACCTTGATTCCCTCCAAGGCCGACTTGCCAAAAGGGAAATGAATGTAAAATAAAATCCTCCTCAAAAGAAGG
This sequence comes from Cryptomeria japonica, assembly GCF_030272615.1. Taxonomy (NCBI): domain Eukaryota; kingdom Viridiplantae; phylum Streptophyta; class Pinopsida; order Cupressales; family Cupressaceae; genus Cryptomeria; species Cryptomeria japonica. Next base: position 560,276,120 of record NC_081415.1, read on the forward strand.
CCGACTTGCTTGTAAAAGCAAATAAATGTATTTGAGTGCTCAACTTGTAAATTTTTAATTTATTTAAATTAATTTTAATACCTCTAAGATGCTTATTTTGATTATTTCAAGGTACAAAATTAATTTATTAAATGAAAATGCCTTTAATTTAATCTTTCCAAAGGCTCTGAAGTGAGCAATTTTGAGGATTTTAAGGAATATCAACGCTCAATAATGTAAAAATGAAGGATATCACCAATTTCGCCCTGGACCTTCAGTGAAGGTCAGGAGCGATTTTTCAATCTTGCTCTTAATCCTTCTTCTTTTGGATTCCAAATTGCTTCCAAGACATAAAATATCATCTCTTCTTCCTATCCACACAAGATTTGGTCTCAATTCCTCAAACAAAGGGGAGGATCCTGAAAAATCGCTATGGGCCCTCTCTGAGGGTCAGGAGCGACTTTTTGATTTTAAGCTTGATTATCCACCATTTTTCATTGAAACTTCGTTCATCACTTGGCAATGTTCTTCCTTCATCCATCTCATCCAAACTTGCTTTGTTGTTGCAAGGTAAAATGAGGATTTTCAACAATATCGCTATGGGCCCTCTCTAAGGGTCAAGAGCGATTTTTCGCTATGGGCCCTCTCTGAGGGTTAGGAGCGATTTTTCATTTTCTGACCAAAATCATCAAGTTTCAAAGGCAAAATAATATTCATCATGTTCTCGGAGGTCTCTTCTCCTTGTCCTAACCTTGCCTTAGCACCATTTTGAAGAAAACATGCCTTTTTTGAAAATCTCGCTGTGGGCCTTCAGTGAGGGTCAGGAGTGACTTTTGGGTTTTAGGCAAATTCCTTTATCTTTTAATCTTCAAATCACCTCCAAGGCATAACACATCACGTTCCCCTCCTGTCCAAGCAAGATTTTGTTTCAATTCTTCCAACAAAGGAGAGAATCTTGGAAAATCGCTATGGGCCCTCTCTGAGGGTCCGGAGCGATTTTTGTAATTGCCTTCAAAATTTTGACTCTCAACGATTTCTTTTCACTTCAAGGCTTTTCAAACATCGTTTCAAACCCATGCCTAACCTTATCTTTCCTCAAACTTGGATGAAAAGTTCCCATTTTAGGTTTCTCGTTGTGGGCCCTCTCTGAGGGTCCGGAGCGATTTTTCGCTGTGGGCCTTCAGTGAGGGTCAGGAGCGACTTTTTCATTTTGGGTTGATTTCTTCTTGTGTTGATCCTCCAAATTATATTCAACGGATAGAACATGCTTTCCTTCATCCCTTCCAATCATAAAATCACTTTGATCTTGTAAGAATAATGCATATTTGAAAATCTCGTTGTGGACCCTCTCTGAAGGTCAGGAGCGATTTTTCGCTGTGGGCCCTCTCTGAGGGTCAGGAGCAATTTTTGCTCTGGGCCTTCACTGAGGGTCAGGAGCGATTTTTTGACCCTTTGAACTCTCCGTCAGGATAATTTTATGGAATTATACTTTAAGTTATATTCCATATATACTTTCAGAATGTTTGAGAGTGGTTTCAGACCTCCAAGAGTTATATCGCAAAATCTAGTTTTTGGAGGATTTTCAGTTTTCAAACTTAGTCAAATTTCAGGATTAGGACTTTCAGACTTAGCCAAATTTCAGGATCAGGACCTCAGACTTAGCCAAATTTCAGGATCAAGACCTCAGACTTAGCCAAATTTCAGGATCAGGACATTCCAGACTTAGCCAAATTTCAGGATAAGGACATCACTCTAGCAGGACCTGCTATCCAGGTGATCCCCTTGGCGACACTCAAAATGCAAAAGCTAATAGACAAAACCCTAAAAGACCTAAAAACAAACCCCCAAAAAGCAAAAAGCAGGGGTCCCCATTTGCAATGGGGCGATGTGTAAAATGGTCACAACAATACCCCAAACACAAAAAATCGCCTTCCTTAGCAAAAATAGAAATTTTCAGAATTCTGAAAAATGTTGTTAATGGCAGCAATCTGCAGCAATGAAGGTCTGAACAACAAGCAAAAATGGTGGAGGAAAAATCGCCTAAGTCTCCAAACATGAAATTGCCAATTTTCACCAAAAAATGCTAAAGTTTGAATAAATCGCCAAACTTAGCAAAATCGAAATTCTGAAACTGGTCTTTAATGGCAGCCAAGAGGAATAGATCAGCAAGTTGGAAAAAATGGAGGAAAATAAATCCTCAATCCCACACTTCACAAAACGCCTTGCTAAAAAATTCGCCCAATTTGGAGAAAAATCACTTTCTTGGAGACACGTGGCAGATTTAATAATAAAATAATGCTAAGTCTCCTCTCTTATACTTGCTTTCACCTCTCATTTTCACCACACAAGCAATGTGGGATAAAACACTTGTACAAATACTTGCTTGGTGAAAACCTAACTTGCTTCTAGAAGGTTCAAATATTAAATAATTATTGCAAGTTATTAAATTTTGCTTTTAAAATATTAAATAATCGTTAATCATTATTTAAAAGCGATTAAAATTGGGGCTTATTTATTAAAATATTGCAAATTAAATCCAAAATAAGCCACCAGGGGAAATTTGATTTGGGTTAGGATTGAAAAATCCCTTTAAAAATCATTAAAATGTCAAAATTTACCCCATAAGGGAAATTCGACCCATGCTTGGACAAAAATCCATGCTCAATTTCATCAAAATGCACACAAAAAACCTCCCAGGGGAAAATCGATATGATTTTGGACAAAAATCCAAACAAAAATGCACTCTACTTGGAAAAAATCTCCCTAGTGGAATTTCGACCTTAGTCTGGATGAAAATCCGGACTCAAAACTCCTTACAAAATATTCCCAATGGAAAATCGATCCCTGTCTGGATGAAAATCCGGACAAAAATCTTTACAAATGCTCTCAAGGGAAATTCGACCTCTGTCTGGATGGAAATCCGGACAAAAATCCTCACTTAGTTGTCACAAAAATCCCGGTGGAAAATCAACCCAGGCATGGAATCATCCTTAACTTTGTCCGCACTCCAGTCTGCACTCCTGGTGGAAAATCGATGGCAGTTTGGGCGTCCATAGCCCCGATGGAGTTATCCGTATATTCCCGTTAGCCAATTTTGGTATTTCTTTTCTTTTTCATCTTTTCTTAATTTTTCTTTTATTTCCTCATTTTTTTTTTATTGCTCTTTATTCCGTCAATTCTTTTGGCTCGTAAGCAATGAAGCTTACTATGGTTTTCAGGCAAAGCTGTGATTGGTGAAAAATCTAAAATCTGGCTTCAGCGCCACCGCAATTCTCAAACCCTAGTAAGCTTCACTGCTTATGAGCCAAAAGAATTGACGGAATAAAGAACAATAAAAAAAAAAAATGAGGAAATAAAAGAAAAATCAAGAAAAGAAATACCAAAATTGGCTAACGGGAATATACGAATAACTCCATCGGGGCTATGGATGCCCGGCTGGCAATGGAGCAATGTTCGTGAGATTGCGGCGATAACCTCGTCGGGACTATGGACGTCTGACTGGTAGCGAGGCTCTATCCAGGATGCTTATGAGGTTCAGATATACTATGTAGCCATTCACAGGAGAACCTGAAGGTCATAAATGTCTTGTCGAGAGGAATGAATACACTTGCACAAACATGCGTAATCAAAGACTAAGCATTTTTTATTTGGTTAAGGATTTTCCTTCCACTTTGAGTGCATTTTCTAGTCTCTTGATAAGTTGGGTTGAATTTTCTGGAGGTTCTAAGTGTCAATTGAGTCTTTATCTTTGAAATGTTCAAGAACATTTATTCAAGGTGGCGCTAGATGTTGTGACATATTCACACATCGCCCCATTGCAAATGGGGACCCCTGCTTTTTTGCTCTCTAGGGTTTGTTTTCTGGGTCTTTTTGGTTTTACTCTGTTAGCCTTTGCATGGTGAGTGCTGTCAGGAGGATCACTGGATAGGAGGCTCTGCTTGAGCTAGGGTGAGTCAGTTGATGCTCCAAGTTGAGGGCGTTTTTTAAGTTCTTCCTTAGGCTTGGTTTTGCTGATGGTGTCCCGTTTGAGTTCGAGGAAGTCAGTGAGTGGTTGAGCAAATTAGGCTAAGGAATGGAAGGGATGAATCAAAGATCCAGCCTAGGACAAATTCAAGCCAGTTTGAAGGTGAATTGAGCCTAGAATGGGAATTTCGCTCCTAACCCTTCCAAAGGGTCCAGAGCGAAAATCCTTATACACCTCAATTTATCACTTGTCAAGACCAATTTCATAGTTCCTTAGGCATGTTTGGGGGTGTCTTGACATGTTCTAACCTTAGGAGGTGAGTAAAGGTGGATGAGGTCAAGATTTTAGCCAAGAATGTGAATTTCGCTCCTGACCCTTCCAAAGGGTCCAGAGCGAAATTCTTGAAAACACTCATTTTTCCTTTATCCAAAGTCAAGACCAAGGTGGAGATGCATGAGGAAGGATCTTTGTTTGCCTCCCAAAGAGGGTGAGAGTTGGAAAAGTCAAGGATCAAACCCAAAACATGATTTTCGCTCCTGACCCTTTGGAAGGGTCCAGAGCAAAAATCTTTGTAGCCCATTTTTCCTTCCCAATTTTGGCTAAGTGTTGGTTTCTAGGGCGTGTTTGAAGATGAATTGGTATGTTCTTGCCTTGAGATGGAGTTGGTTGATTTTGAAGAGCAAGATTTTGGCCTAAAGGAGAATTTCGCTCCTGACCCTTCCAAAGGGTCCAGAGCGAAATTCATCGTAAACCTCATTTATTGCCTTGAATGGTGTTGAAACCTTCTTCCTCAGGTGGAAAATGATCTAAGTTTGCTTCTTGAAGTGGTTTGAAGTTGGAAAAGTGAGTGATCAAGCCTAGAAGAAGATTTTCGCTCCTGACCCTTCTAAAGGGTCCAGAGCAAAAATCTTCTTAAAGCTCATTTCCTCCTAAGTTTGACTAAATTTTGATTTGTAGGGTATCTTGGAAGGAAGGTTGGACATTCTTGTTGCCTTTGAAATGTTTGAAAGCATTGAAAAATGAAGGATTTTGGACCAAAAAGGAAATTTCGCTCCTGACCCTTCCAAAGGGTCCAGAGCGAAATTCCTAAAAACTCTTATTTTTGCATTGAAGAAGGTCAAGTTCTTGGTCTTTTATGAATTGAATGGAAGGGAGATAGCTCATCTTGGCCTCTTGAAGATGTTTTGAATTGAAAAAATGAAGAATCTAGCCCAAGTCAAGATTTTCGCTCCTGACCCTTCCAAAGGGTCCAGAGCGAAAATCTCTCCAAGAGGCATTTCTTTCCTTGTTTGGCCAAATCTTGATGACCAAGGCATGTTGAAGGAGAGAATTGACATGTTGGAATCCTTGGGGATGCTTGGAAGTTATGAAAATGAAGGATTTTAGCCAAGAAAGGAAATTTCGCTCCTGACCCTTCCAAAGGGTCCAGAGCAAAATTCCTTATAAGCCTACTTTTTGACCTTTCTTGGACATGAAACCTTGTTCCTAGGGCAATGAAAGATGAAATTCTACCTTGCAAAGAAGTTTCAAGTTGAAAAAATGATGATTTTTGGTCAAGAATGAGAATTTCGCTCCTGACCCTTCCAAAGGGTCCAAAGCGAATTCTCTCAAAACTTCTCTTTGCTATCAATTTTTTTGCTAGATCAAGTGTGGGATAAGGTAAAATCGAGGAGAAGTTGCCCCTGAGAGTGACTTTAAGTTGCTAGAAACCATGAAAGATGAAGGAATTGAGCCTAAAAGTGATTTTCGCTCCTGACCCTTCCAAAGGGTCCAGAGCGAAAATCCTAAAAACCATCTTTTCTTCCAAAATTTGAGCAAAGTTAAACTTGGACAAGGGTGCAAGAAGTCATTTGGATTGCCTTAGAGTGGATTTTGGTCGCCAAGAATGCAAAATTTGAAGCCAAATGAGAATTTCGCTCCTGACCCTTCCAAAGGGTCCAGAGCGAAATTCCTAGAATCACCCTTTTTTCCTTACAAATCAAGTCAAGTTTTTGGTTTTTATACCCTGGAGAGGAGTGAGGCAAGGTGTTCTAAGTCTTGGAGGTGATTTGAAGTTGAAAGGATGGCGAAATAGCCCTAAAACAAGATTTTCGCTCCTGACCCTTCCAAAGGGTGCAAAGCGAAAATCCTAAAATCTACCTATTCCTTTCAAATTTATGCTAAGCTATGCCTAGACCAAGGTAAAAGATGCCCTTGAGATTGCCCTTGAGTTGATGGTTGTCTCCAAAAATGATGATTTTAGGCCAGAGAAGGAAAATTGCTCCTGACCCTTCCAAAGGGTCCAGGGCGAGAATCCCTCAATCACCTATTTTGCCTTGCAAAATCAAGTTAAACTTAGGTTGAATGAAAGAAGTTGTTGAATGCACCTGTGTGGAATCCGTCTAATCCATACCACTAGCCTCTTACTGATTGTAAGTGCGCCTTGCGTGGTCAACTGGCATAAAATGAGCTTAATCTCAAGTCGTTACACGTCTATTGTTCATGCATTAACTTGAATGATGATGGTGTCCGATTTGAATATATTTGAAGCATCCCCTAGAAGATCACACTGAGTTGGTGTTGAATTGTTCAACTTGATGGTGAGACCTAGCCCAAGAGGACTCCACCTAGTCATTCATCCATCTTCTCCCATTCTAGGTAGTAGAGTAGACTTCCAGAACCCTGCATCTTTTGTCATTTGTTTGTCTTCCAGTTAGTTAATAGGACCTGTGATTCCAGCAAATCAGACGTTTAGGTCATCAAGTGTAAGTCCCTTTGTGATTCCAGCAAAATCACATCATACCACAGAGAGCTTATCCACACGTAGAGATCCTACATAACAGAACCTTGGAGTTACTCCGACTAATCCTTTAGCGAGATCTTCAGCAGTCGGGAACTTTGTTCAAGAGAGGATAAGATACTTCGGTATTTTATTCTGTGTTCGCATGTGCATAAAAAACACATCAACACAACCCAGTGATGAAGTCCATGGATATACTTTCCCATTTTTGACCGGGAATGGGCAAGGGCTATAACAAACCAGCTGGTAGAGTGTGTTCATCTTTGTTTCTCTGGCATGTATGACACTCCTTGATGTACCTCAAGACATCATTTTTAAGTCCCTTCCAAGAGAATCTCTCTCGAATCTGCCTGTATGTTTTGAAGTAACTTTGGTGACCAACAAGGGGAATGTCATGGAAAGTCTTCAAAATCTTCTCCTTCAGCTTAGACTCAACCACAATGAAGATCCTTCCTTTGTATAGAATCAACCCCTCAACCAATTTGTACTTTTCATGAAAAGTACCCTCTATAATGCTGGTTGCAAACTGATTTTTGGCATAATCAGCAAGCAACAACTCCTCCAATCAGCAGTAAGCTCGCACAGTGAGCTCAAATGGGGCCTTCTGGACAAGGCATTAGCCACAATGTTATTCTTCCCTTTGACATACTCAATATCGAAGTCGTAAGCATGTAGCTTACTTACCCACTTCTGCTGCCTTTCATTCAAGTATTTCTGATTCATTAAGTGTTTAAGACTATTATGATCAGTCTTAACAATGAACTTACTCCACACAAGGTACTACCCGAACTTGGCAAGGGCATGCATTATGGCAAGCATTTCCTTGTCGTATATCGAATACAACCTTTTAGGCCCTCTCAACTTCCTACTCTCAAAGACTATAGGACGCTTATCCTGCATGAGGACTGCACCAACACCTTCTCCAGATGCATCACACTGCAGTTCAAAAGGTTTGGTGAAATCAGGTAAAGCCAAAACAGGGCAGGAACTCATGATCCCCTTAAACTAATCAAAAACTGTCTGTGCCTTCTCGGACCATTCAAAAGCTTCTTTCCTTGTAAGATCTGTGAGGGGGGCAGCCAACTGAGAGTATCCCTTCACAAACCTCCGATAAAAGCCACAATGACCCAAGAATCCCTTCAAGTGTGTTATGTTCTCAGGAGGAGGCCAATCAATGATGGCTCTAATCTTCTCAGGGTCTACCTTCACACCACCTGCATTGATATTGTGACCAAGGTAGAGCAATTCTTCCATTCCAAATTCACATTTGGATTCCTTTGCAAAGAGGGACTCGGCTACCAGTATGCTTAACACTTCATCCAAGTGTTGTAAGTGCTCCTTCGAAGATTTGCTGAATATGAGTATGTCATCAAAGAATATGAGTATGAACTTCCTCAGCTATTTTTGGAAGATTTTGTTCATGCATGACTGAAATGTGGCAGGTGCATTCGTCAAGCCAAAGGGCATGACTAGGAACTCAAAATGCCCAAAGTGGCATTTGAAAGCGGTCTTCTCCACATCTGAAGCTCTCATCCTAATCTGATGATACCCTGACCCGAGGTCAGTCTTAGAGAACACTGCACCACGTAGCTCATCAATGAGTTCATCAATTCTCAGAATAGGATACCGATTCTTAATAGTTTTCTGATTCAGGGCCTGGTAATTCACGCACATGCGCATGGTCCCATCCTTCTTTTTCACCAAAACAACAGCCGAAGCAAAGGGGCTTTTGCTTGGCTGTATGTAACCCATATCAAGCAACTCCTAGATTGCTTTCTCAATCTCATCCTTCTGCTTCTTGGGATATCGATAAGGAGTAGTCATAATCGGCTTAGCTCCTTCTTCAAGCTCAATGATGTGTTCTGCACCTCTCTCAGGAGGTCTACTAGGAGGTGGGTTCTCAAACACCTTACTCTTGGTTATCAAGGCCTTAATATCTTCAAGATAGCTCCGATTCTCTTTTAGTGGTTCGGAGGGCATGACCATGACCTTCTGTCCGTGATCAATGCTTGGATGTCTGCGGAATAGTTGCCCTTGTCTACCAATGGATTCGATGGCATTATCAAACACTCTGCTGCCCACTCCACCTGGTTATGGCGGATCAGTCTCTCCATCCTCTTCAAAGATACAACTCTAAGTCCACCATCCGACATTCCTCTCAATACCACCTTCTTCCCTTCAGACATGAATTTCAACTGCATGGTTTGCAAGTTTAATGTAATCTCACCAAGAGATCTCAGCCATTGAATCCCAAGAATTGCATCATCAGTCCTACCAATGCTAACCACAAAGAAATCATCTCTAATTTCATGATTTCCCAACTTCAGAGACATGTTGGAAATCATCCGGTTGCAGGATATAGTGGAGCCATTTGCTACCATGACTTTGAAGCCTTCTACTTCCTCAGCCACTAGTCCCCTCTTTGCAACAATCCTCTCATCAATGAAATTATGAGTCGCTCTTGTGTCAATGAGAGCAATGACACGATGCTCCCCTATCACACCCCAAACTCTAAAGGACTCATTCTTGTGAATGCTCGAGAGTTGAGCAACCACTCCTTTGTCTTCTGACTCAATTTCAGGCCCTTCAGGAGCCTCTTCATACTCGCTGTCCTCAATTTCAGTTTGTTGTTCTGAAATGTCAGAATCTGATCCATCTGCAGAATAGCACTCCATTTGATGCAAATTGCCCTTCCCATGACACTTATGTCTTGGGGCCCAAGGTTCTCTGCAAGAATAGGAAAGATTCTTCCTTTGAAGCTCTTGACGGAGCTCATCATCCATTCGCGAAGGAAACCTCTTGGTCTGATTTGTAAATTTCTTCTTATCCTTTCGGAAAGGCAAAGGCTTGGACTGAATTTTGTTCCTTGGGGCAGCCAACTCCATGCTTCAAGATTTCTTAATAGCTTCTGCCAAGGTGGGCGGATCAAATGCTTTAACCCAACCTTTCAAAGGTTCCTCAAGTCCTTCAATGAAAAGGACAACTAACCGCTTCTCAAAGATGCTACTTACCATAACTGATAGATTTTGGAATTCAATTACGTAAATGTCCAATGAACCTTGTTGTTTGAGTTGAGCAAGTTCTCTAAATTTCACCTCTGGATCCTTGGTGTCAAACCTCTCAATCAACTTGTTGGTGAAATCAGCATATGTGGTGATCAAGTTATGACCAAGGGTAACCAACCCATGGTATTGTTGTGACGTATTCACACATCGCCCCATTGCAAATGGGGACCTCTACTTTTTTTGCTTTCTAGGTTTTAGAGTTTTGTCTGTTAGCCTTTGCTTTTCGAGTGTCGCTAGGGGGATCACTAGGATGGCAGGCTCTGCTTGAGCCAAGGTGAGTCTTTGGGGCCCCAGAATTAGGGTTTCTTTGAGAGTCTTCCTTAGGGCCTGGTTTTGCTCTTGTTGCTAATTGTGTCTTGCTTGGTGAGTGAGTATCATCCTTGAAGGTCTGAGTTAGGTCGAGTTGGTGAGTGATGAAGTCTGGAATGTCATCCTGATCTTCAAATGCCCTGAAATTTGGCTAAGTCTGGAATGTCCTGATCCTGAAATTTGGCTAAGTCTGGAATGTCCTGATCCTGAAATTTGATTAAGTCTGGAAAACTGAAGAATCCTCCAAAAACTAGATTTTGCAATATAACTCCTGGAGGTCCAAAACCACTCTCAAACATCCTGGAAGTATATATGGAATATAACTTAAAGTATAAGTTTCTTATACTTAAATGTTATATTCCATAAAATAATCCTGACGAAGAGGCTAAAATGTCAAAATTCGCTCCTGACCCTTCCAAAGGGTCCAAAGCGAAAATTCACCAAAGACTCAAGATCTCGCTTAAGTCAAAGAGTGGTCGAGCAAGTTTGCAAGGATATGGAAGGAAATGGATCTAGGATCGAGTCTAAGACAAAGTCAAGTCAGTTTGAAGGTGAATTGAGCCTAGAATAGAAATTTCGCTCCTGACCCTTCTAAAGGGTCCAGAGCGAAATTCTTGAAAACACTCATTTTCCCCTTTGCTAAAGTCAAGACCAAGATGGAGATGAAAGGAGAGTAGTCTATGTTTGCCTCCCAAAGAAAATTAGAGTTGAAAAAAGAAAGAATCAAGGTCAAATCATGATTTTCGCTCCTCACCCTTCCAAAGGGTCCAGAGCGAAAATCCTTGTAGCTCTTATTTCCTTCTTTGTTTTGGCTAGGTGTTGGCGTGATGTAGGATGAATTGGTATGTTCTTGCCTTGGGAGGGAGTTGGACACTTTGAAAGATGAAGATTTTAGCCAAAAAATGAATTTTGCTCCTGACTCTTTCAAAGGGTCTAGAGCGAAATTCATCATAAACCTTTTTTGCTCCCTTGTTTTGGCTTGAAACCTTGCTCCTTTGATGGAAAACGATCTATATTTGCCTCCAGGAGAAAATTGAAGTTTAAAAATGAACAATCAAGCCCAAATGGTGAATTTCGCTCTTGACCCTTCCAAAGGGTCCAGAGCGAAAATCCTCCTAAGTCTCATCTCCTCCCTAGTTTGACCAAATTTTGAGTTGCAAGGCATCTTGAAGGGAAGTGTGGACATGTTTGGACTTTGGAAATGTTGGAAAGCCTTGAAAAAATGAAGGATTCTAGCCAAGAAGGTGAATTTCGCTCCTGACCCTTCCAAAGGGTCTAGAGCGAAATTCCTTACAAGCCTACCTTTTTGACCTTGCTTGGGCTTAAGACTTTGTTCCTTTCATGAGAATGATGTTTAGTTACCTTCTAGAGAAGATTGGAGGTGAAAAGATGAAGGATCAAGTCAAGAATGAGATTTTCACTCCTGACCCTTCCAAAGGGTCCAAAGCGAAAATCCTAAATCCACCTAATCCTTTCACATTTGTGCCAAGTCAGGCCTAGACAAGGATGATAGAAGCCCTTAAGATTGCCCTTGAATGGATTTTTGTCTCAAAAAATGATGATTTTGGGCTAGAGGGAGAATTTCGCTCTTGACCCTTCCAAAGGGTCCAGGGCGAAATTCATTATAGGTCCTGTCCTTGGCCATGATTTCTAGCGAAATTCTCTTTTCTAGTCACTTTGAGGTCAAGCGAAATGTTGCAAGCATGGGAGAGGGATCCAAGGATAAGAGTCCAAGAAAACAAAGTGAAAAGAATGGAATTGAATGAGGATAAACAAGCAAATCATGAAATTCGCTCCTGACCCTTCCGAAGGGTCCAGGGCGAAATTGTGCAAAACCTATCTTTTCCTTCAAATTTATGCCAAGTCTAGTGTGGGTCAAGATTAGAGGTGTCCTTAGGCATGTCCTTGAATTGTCAAGAGTCATCAAATATGAAGAAATGAGCTCAACACAAGAAATTTACTCCTGACCCTTCCAAAGGGTCCAGAGCGAATTTTCTCAAAAACCACCTTTTTTCCCAATTTTGTGCCAAGCCTAGTGCTGACTAAGGTGAGTTTTGATGGAAGAGATCCTTAGAAATAACTTTGACTTATCAATGATTATCCAATGTGAAGGAATTGAGCCAAATGGTGAATTTCGCTCCTGACCCTTCCAAACGGTCCAGAGAAAAATTCCTAAAATCACTTATCTTCCTTGCAAATCAAGTCAAGCTTTTGGTTTTTTTGGCTTAGGGAAGGATGGAGCAAAGTTTCCTTGACCTTGGAGGTGAGTTGAATGGTAGAATTTGTCCTAAAAAGTGATTTTCGCTCCTGACCCTTCCAAAGGGTCCAGAGCGAAAATCCTAGAAACCATCTTTTCTTCCAAAATTTGAGCAAAATCAAACCTGGACAAGGGTGAGAGAAGTCATTTGGATTGCCTTAGAGTGGATTTTGGTCACCAAGAATGCAAATTTTGAAGCCAAAATGAGAATTTCACTCCTGACCCTTCCAAAGGGTCCAAAGCGAAATTCCTAGGATCACCCTTTTTTTCTTGCAAATCAAGTCAAGTTTTTGATTTTTATGGCCTAGATAGGAGTGAGGCGATGTGTTCTTGGAGGTGGATTGGAGTTGAAAAGATGAGGAAATAAGCCTAAAATAAGATTTTCGCTCCTGACCCTTCCAAAGGGTCCAGAGCGAAAATCCTAAAAACCATCTTATCCTCCAAATTTTGTGCTAAGTCAGGCCTAGACTAGGGTGAGAGAAGCTATTTGGAATGCCTTGGAAAGATGTTTGACCTTCAAAAGTGTGAATTTTGAGCTAAAAGGTGAATTTCGCTCCTCCAAATTTTGTGCTAAGTCAGGCCTAGACTAGGGTGAGAGAAGCTATTTGGAATGCCTTGGAAAGATGTTTGACCTTCAAAAGTGTGAATTTTGAGCTAAAAGGTGAATTTCGCTCCTAACCCTTCCAAAGGGTCCAGAGCGAAATTCTTCATCTACCTATTTCCTCCTTGTGTCAAGTCAAGACTTGGAGTCCTAAGGTGAAGTTGAGGTTAAATTGATGTTACTTTGCCCTACAAGATGAATTGAAGTGAAGAAAATGAAGAGTTGTGACCTAAAAGGTGAATTTCGCTCCTGACCCTTCCAAAGGGTCCAGAGCGAAATTCCCAATTTCGCTCAGATTGCTCATGATAAAGATCAAGGCGAAGAGTTGGTTGTGAGGTAATGTTGAAAAGAGGTCTAAATGAGCCAAGAATGCAAATTTCGCTCCTGACCCTTCCAGAGGGTCCAGGGCAAAATTCTTATGAAGCCTGTCCCTAGAAAGAATCTTGAGCAAACTTCATTTTGATGTCTTCTTGTTGATGATTTAAGGTATAAAATGCTATGTCGAAATGAATTTATTATGTGTCCTTAATCATCTTTTGGGTTTGTTTTGCAGAGGAAAGAAGACCATAACAAGGACGACCTTCTCTAGTCCAGCATCATCAAGGACGACCTTCTCTAGTCCAGCATCAACAGGGACGACCTTTTCGGTCTAGCATCATCAAGGACGACATCTTCCAGTCCAAGGTACATCATCCGTCCTGCACATCAAAGACAAAGGAAGATAAAGCAAGGGTTCGTTGAAGAAGCAGATAGTTTCAGAAGAGTTAATTAAAGCTAGCTTCGCAACATCATCAAATTGAACATCAGTCAAGTTCCGAGTGTCAGGCAAGGTGGCGTCCCAGTCATCACTCCTCCATGTTGGGTTGATCCACCTTAGCGTGTCCAGGTTCAATGTACCTGACTCATCAAAGATGACACAAACTTCAATGTACCTACCCCGGCTATCCATTGGTTGAATATTCTAGAGAAGACATGTGCCCAAATAATGCAATTATTTCATTAGCCAAAATTGAGTTTGTTGTAACAAACCCTAATTAGGGTTTTCATTGTAAAATCTCGGCCATTGATCTTAAGTTGATCTGAGCCATCGAATTGTATTGAGGGCACTATATAAGTCCTGGCTCCTCATTTGTAAAGGCTAATAGTTAGTCAATAGTCAGTAGTTAGAAGGTGAATAGTTAGAAATAGTGAGTAGTCAGTTGATAGAATAGCAATTAGAGTAGAATAGAAAGAGATGGCAAAGATTGTTGCCAAGATGTTGTTGTAGAAGACTTGTAAACTTCATTGAAGAAATGGTGAAATCTATGGGTCGATTCAACAATTTGCATGGTCTCTATACTTCTTAGATTTGATTTCATGTTATTAGATGAGTGGAAGAAATGTGTTTGATTGATGGTGAAATTTGTATATCCATACTATTAGCAGTTTGTTGATTGCAGACTTGCCTTGTGTAGTCAATTGGAATCATTCAACTTGAGCTTAACTTCAATTGTCGCTTCTTCATTGACATGCATCAGCTTGATGGTGTCTATGCCTGTAGTGATGATGTGAACATCATAAAGATTTCCTCCGAAGATCGCACTAACCTTGTGGAGATGGTCCTGGGATGTCAAAACAAGACTTAGTTAGAATTTCATCAAAGGTCATTCATTGCTCTTACATTCTTAGTGTCAGAATTAGATCCTTTCCTCGCCCTCATCCTTTTTTCTTTTTTTCAAAATCTAGGCTAGTGAAATCCTGTGTTCAGTAATATTCAAAGCAAATTAGACGTTTGAGTCGTCAAGTGTAAGTCCCCTTGTGATTCTAGCAAAATCACATCATACCACAGAGAGCTTATCCACACGTAGAGATCCTACATAACAGAACCTTGGAGTTACTCCGACTGATCCTTCAATGAGATCTTCAGCAGTCGGGAACTTTTTTCAAGAGAGGATAAGATACTTTAGTATTTTATTCTGTGTTCGCATGTGCATAAAAAACACATCAATAGGTACCACCATTCGTGGGCCACTTCATCCAAGTGCAAAGTAGCAAACTTGATGGCGTCTTCTTCAGGCATAGGCCTCAAGGACAAGTAATTGTCCAACTTCTGCACCCATGGTCTAGCTATGCTCTTAGTGCTCCCATCAAAATGTGCCAAAGTCACCCTTCCAAGAGCTTGTTGATAATCTCTTGGGGCAGCAAATATGTTGTCATTCCTCCTTCCACGCTTCATTTTCTAATTCATGAATTGATCCAAAGTAAGGATATCTCGGATCTCTCCAGGGAGTGAGGCATATTCCATATAGTTGTTCCTTATTTCATCAGCTGTAGGTATTTCCATTTCAGCTTGTTGTGCTTCTCTTGGCAAGAAGACAGGTTGTAGAGGTCTTGGGGCTGAACCTCCACTATTGCTCCCCTTGTTACTCCCATTTCCATTTCCTACAGGAGCATTAGAAGTGCTGACTTCCGGTCCATGTTTGGGTTGGTTAGGGGTCCCGACAACATTCTGGTTATGTTTGGCCAGCAATTGAGACATCATATCCATCATGGCATTGAATTGTCTCTCAACCTTCTTATCAGGTGCCTCATTCTGTTCTGTAGCCTTATCTGGCATTGGGTCCACTGAATCTTTAGAATCCAATTTCTTCCCTCCGTTTCTCAATACCTCTGAAAAAGTATCCTCTTCCGACACTACAGGAATCTGAAACTGCTGTCTCTTTTGTTCTTTGTTGTAGTAAAGAAGGTCTCTGTCACTCATGGAGAATTTTGACTTCTCTGAAACTCATAGGCTGGCAGGAAAACCAGCTCTAATACCACTGTAATATCCCAGATAATTTTTTTTTGGTTTTTAAGTGCAATAAGAATTACAAACAAACACAACCCGTTAAGGTTAGAAAATATAATCTCAAAGCTTGCTGAAATTGCAACCCTTCCACTTTCTGATCACCAAGTGCCCAATGTGGGAAGGTGAGAGCATACGGTGATAAGGGGTTCATTAGCTCACTAATCTGCTGGAAATTATAAAGCCAACCCCTTCCACTTATCCAGCGGGAAAGCAAGGAACTTGGTGGTGAACCGGCCAAGAGAACAATACTGCAGACACAAATCACTCTACCGCAATATTTCAGCGGAAGGATTGAATTACAAATTACTCAACTCAACCGCTTATGCAGCGGGATGACTGAATTACAAATTATTAGATATAGGCGGCAAGCTAGCCTCTTCTACTTTTCAGTAGGATATGAGATTACAATCCAGAATGTGTTAGTAATACTACTACTTAACCTTACAATAAAGAGGAAAGTGAGAGTAGAAGAATATTGCTGAACATAAGAGATAATGATCATAAAACTCATTCAACATAAAAAACAACAAGCTGGAAATGCATAACTAGCAACCCATAAACTCACTAAATTACTCATATCTCACTCAAATCTTACTCAATTCACTCCAAATCACTCCCAAACCAATACTAGACAAGTAGCGACTAAGACAAACCAAAAGGGAGCTACAAAAACACTTCAAAATACCTTGCATGCATCCCAATGCACTCTCTAAAACCCACGTCTAGCTAGGATATTTCGATTTGCATTATTAAATTCAAAACTTAGAGAAAAGTGCTACAAACTTACAAGATGTATCGCCAATAGCAAGAAGGAAGATTGAACCAATACCCAGAATGATCGGTCGCTCAGGCAAAGAGCTATGATAAAAAACATGCTTCAGCCATAGGGAAACCAGCAACTCCAGAAATCACTCCAAACTCCAAAAACATTGAAATATGCAATGAAAAAATCATAGATTATAGCACACAACTAGGTACTATATCTCAAGTACGAAACTGGAAACACTAGGGAGCCATACTCCGAAGCTTCAAAGTTCATATGCCAATCCGACAGCATAATGATGCAAATTTTCAAGATCCCAAAATGAGAGCCCAAGGCTCATATTTATAACTTCATGCCTCCCCAAATGCAAATGCAAATGGCACCCAAACTCCACTCAAATTCCCTTTCATTTCGCTTCATGTCTCCACCAACATGGCGCCCACTTTCCTCTTCCTAGGCAAGTTCGAACCTTGCCTTATGGTGGTGTTTTTTGCAAAAAAAAAAACATTAAACAAGAGATGTTTTATCCTCCTAAATTGCCACCAACAAATTCGCCTTTTGACTTAGGAAAATAACACATGGATATCAATTAATTATTTTTCCCTAAGTCATCCTCAACATTTAATCAGTAAATGCAAATATTTAAATATTAAACCTTTGACAAGGAAATAATATTTAATTAAATTACTTATGACTCCCATACTGATCATTAACAAAAACCAGGATGAAACGAAGTAAAGAAGACCATAGAACTGCTGCAGGACCAGGACCCTGTCCACTGCCAAAAATAGAAATACTCCATACTGCCAATTACTAAAAATAGTAAGTCATGAATTACTACTCCGAAAAGCATGATCTTCACACCCAGTGACAAAGCATGGAAAGCTCAGTAAGATGGCATCATCCAAACAACCAACCCCTAACTTACAAAAAATAGTAAGTTCTCGCTTCACCAACATTTGAAACCCTAATTCTTCATTCCACATAGCCTACGGGTTTCAAGAATAGGCCAATGGACCACTGAAAGCACATCATCGAGAAGGGGACATTACATCCAAATCTATGATGTCAAAGCACTGAATATGATTTTTCAATATCTGTTGTTGCCAACACCACTTCAGGTACTGCTGCACATAACTTGTACAAATTGCCATCTCTTACTCCCTTAGCAATAGTAACTCCTTCCTCATTCTTTAGAACACATACCTTGCTGTCAAATTGTGCAAATATTCCAGCATTGGTAATCTTACTAATTGATAAAAGACTTTTTGCTAGAGCAGGGACATACCACACATCTTGGATTTGCTTTTGTGCACCATCCGACATCTTTAGTGAGACGTTTCCAACTCCTATCATCTCAATTTTGCTGTCATCTCCAAGATTGATAGTCTTCCCTTTGGGTACATCTTTGTATGATGTAAAGTGTAAACCAACCTCTTTGTGGTGTCATATGTTGAGTTGCTCCTGAATCTAAATACCAACACTTCGAAACATCCGAATTTGGGGATGTAATGACTGAAAACAATTGTTCTTCATCATTGCTTGAAGTCATGTTAGCTTCAGCTGCCTTACTTTTCTTTACCTCATCTACACATGCTAACCACTTTCTGCATTGTTTTTTAAAATGTCCAAGAGCCCCATAGTGAAAACAGTTTCCCTTTTTTTTCTCCTCCTTTGTGTCTTTACCATTATTTGAGACATTGGACTGAGAGGGATGGAATTTGCTTTCACTCTTCTTGTTTGCTTTGCCTTTGTGTGCTGCTGAAAACAACGCTATAGGGTTCTCAACATTCAAACCCGCATCTTTCCTTCTGATTTCTTCTTGAAGTAGTGTTGCTATTACTGTTGGCAAATCTAGGTTAGCTTGAGTGCTCAATGCTATTACTACTCCAAAATAGGATTCTGGCAAACTCCCAAGAAGTGTCATAACAACATCTGGTTTTGAAATTACTGACCCATATGCTGCCAGTTGGTTTTTGAGAGATTTAAACTGGTTTGTGTGGTCTGATATCTTCTGTGATTCCTGCATCTTTAATTGAAAAAAATTTCTTCGAAGATAGTCCTGTACTAACATCATTTGATTCATATAATTTAATCAATTGATCCCAAGCATCCTTTGCTGTTTTTGCCTCACTTCCATGCAAAAGAACATTATCACTCAAACTTAAAAGTATACAGGACCGAGCTTTACCTTCTTTTGACTCCCACTTACTAATCAAATCTACATCTTGGGTGGGCTTAGCCTCAATGCCTACAACTATATTGAGCAGGTCCTTATTCAACAACAACATCTGCATCTTGAGCTTTCAGAGATTGAATCCAACGCCATCAAATCATTCTATTATCCTTTGAGGATCTCCTGCAACAAATGAGGCCATTTCTCTATCCTTTTTTGGTACTTTGTAATATTCCCTTAATTTTTTTTTGTTTTTTGGCAATAAGAATTACAAGGCAAACACCATAACCCGTTAAGGTTAGAGAAATAATCCAAACAACTGAAAGGGAACCCTTCCACCTTTTGTTCACCGAGAGCCCAATCTGGGAGGGTGAGAGCATACGATGTTCCGGAGATCGTTAGCACCATGAACCAAACTGAAATTACAATGCACGGGTGGCAAGCCAACCCCTTCTACTTATCGAACTGGAAAGAAACTAACTTTCTTGGCGGTAAACCAGCCAAGGGAAACAACTAGAAACTAGAACTCAATCACTCTACTGCGTATTTCAGCGGGAGGAGATTACATGAAGCTATCACTTTACCGCATATTTCAGTGGGAGGACAATACATAAAACTTATCACTCGACCACTTATTCAGTGGGAGGACTGAGTTACAAATACCAGAAAATAGGCAGCAAGTCAGCGGGTATGCTTACAATTCAGAAATTGGTTGATAGTGCTACTATTCAACCTTACAAAATATAGGAAAGATAGAATAGAAGAGAATGTTGAATCACAGAAGATATTATCACCAAACCAGCTCAACACCAACTTCCTAAAATCTGATATAAATAACAGCAGGCTGCAAATGCATAACCAGCAGCACTGAATCACACTATAATGCTCATATTTCACTCAAAACACCTTCAATTCACCCCAAATCACACCCAAACTGACACTAAGAACCAAGCGACTAAGAACAAACTGAAATAGAGCTTCTACACATCCCAAAATACCAAGCACACATCCCAATGCATTCCCAAAAACCCACGCCCGAGATGAAAAGTACGATTTGCAATATAAAAACAAAGACTCCAAATTAAAGGTTGCAAACTTACAAAACACATCGCCTATAGCATAGAAGTTGTTCGAGCCAATACCCAGAATGATAGGTTGTATAGGCAGGGAGGTAGGAACTAAACTTCGCTTCAGCCACACAGGAACCAGCAACACTGAAAATTACAGCAGCAACCCAACTTCCTCAATCCTCACATGCAAACCACAAGAACACCACAAAATCCACACAGTAGAGCCTCAGCTAGGAGTGATGTCTCACACTCCAAATTGCAATTGAAAAGTCTAGGAGGTTTTCACCCTTGAAGAAGCCTGGAATCAATCCGAAATCATAATATTATATTTTCTTTTTTTCCAAATGAGAGGCCAAGCACCTGTATTTATAGATTGTCCCTCTGAAATTCAAATGCAAATGGCGCCCAAAACCATTGAAATTCCCCTAGACATGGCGTTAATTTTCCCAAACTCCCTAGGCAAAGTTTGAACATTTACCTAGGTGACAACTTTGCAATATAAAATAATATGAACATGAAATATTTCATCATTCTCAACGCCACCTCTTTAATGCCACTGACTTAGGAAAATAACAATATTGCTGGCAGATAGATATTTTTCCCAAGTTGCCCATAACACAATTAATCAGTAATAAAAATAATTAAATATCAAACCTTAGGATAAGGAATTAATATTTAATTAAATAACTTATAACTCCAATATTGATTAATACCAAAATCAAGGATGAAGTTGTGCGATGAAGACCATTGAACCGTGCTGAGTCAGGATCTTGTTCGAGACTGCTAAAAATAGAAATGCTCAACACAACCACTTACTAAAAATAGTAAGTCAAGAAATACTGCTCTGAAAAACATAATCTTCGCACCCAGAGAAAGAGTTTGGAAAGCTCAGTAGAACTGCATCATCCGAACGACCAAACCCTAACTTACTAAAAATAGTAAGTTCCGACTTCACCAAAGAATCAAATGCATGTTATGCCACCCTGGAGTTCATGGAAAACCCAGAAGGAAACCATAAGTAGAACTAAAGAATTCCCTCCTGACAAACCCTGAAAAGCTCGTGCAGAACTCCACAAAAGTTGGAAACCCTAATTCTCCTTTCCAAATAGCCTACAGGTCTCCGGAATAGGCCAATGGACCACTGAATGCACATCACTAAGAAGGGGACATTACATATTTATCTTAGTAGCTACAAATTTCACAAACTCTAATAGCAGTCCAACAATCCAGTGATGCTCTGATACCATATAAGTAATATCTGAAAACCCAGAATTGAATAAAATGACATAAGAATACAAAAACAAAGTATTTTCTATTAATTGTGCAAACAACATAATACTGATACAAATAAGGAATGGGGAGACAGAGTCCTATTCAAATACAAACACTGACTAACTATAATTTCTCAAACTCCTACAACTATCTACTACTCTTTACAACACGTATACAAGTATGTTGTAATCATCTGATGTGCTGTGTGTTATTCAACAGAAAACCCTAAATGCTAACTACAAATGCCTAAATATTCGGCTAGATTTCTTGCATATATGACAATTCCTTAGACTGGATCAATCTTCTCATCACCTCCATTTCTCTCCAACTGATTCCTTTCCTTTATATCTCTCAATGTGAGGGAGAGGTCACACCTCTTCATCATGTGTTCTTTTCGGCAAGAGACACACCCTTTCACCATTAGCACCCTTTGAAAGAGTCCAACTCTCCATTATTTCTGCCCTTTCAAAGGGACACAACCTTTCACAATCAGTTTTGCACTTCTTATTTAAATCAGATCTGTAATTCTGATTCCCAAATTATCCCCCCTTCAAACGAGTTCTCTTCTCCCTTTTATACCTCATATTTGGGGGAGTCACAACTTATCATCTCGTGCCTTTTGACCATTCATTAACTTTAATCAACTTTTAATTATATTTAATCGTATTCATTTGTATTTTAATTTAATTTTTATTTTATTATTTTTTTTTGTATCTTAATCTTATTATTAAATTATATTTCAAAGTGGGGACATTACATATCACTCCAACATAGAGTGCCATGTTCAAAAGACTTTTCATACCTGAGCTAGAATAAAGGATGATGATGTTAAGCCTCTGAATGCAATCATTGACATACATCATAAGCATCGTAGTCAACACCTTACAAGCAATCTTGAAAGAAATTGAGACAGAGCAACTATTCCATTCACAAACATGGGTGCATAGGCAACTGTTAGGCTTCATGATTGACGATGGTAGCATGAAGAACATCATTTTCACAGCAACCATCAAGCAACCAAATTTTCCATCCATTCCTCATTCACAGTACTACAAATTGCGATGGGTCAACACTTGTAACAACCAAGGTACAGACTTTACTCTCTGATGCTGCTTTTGTACTATATTATCATTTTTAGGAGATAGTTTGTGATGTAGTGCCAATGGAGGTCTGTAATGTACTCCTTGGTTATCCATTCATGCATAGTCACTTTTATATGTATAACAGAGAGTCTTGCAACATGGTTGTATCCATGTTTTGCAAACTTGGACTCAACTTAGACTTGACAATTTAATTTTGTTTGACATGGCAAAAACACAACAAAACTTGACAACTTAAAAAAAATACTTAAATTCTTTAAAAACCCACAAATTTGATGCAAAATATAGTTACAAAATTTATCGAATGAATTTTTAGAACCTTGGGGAAATGTTTTCTATTAGATTTGAATACAAATAGAGTACAAAATTGCATCATCATGTGAATTCAACAACTAGTTGATACCTATTATGAAGTTATGATGATTGTGTTAAATTTTGGCGATCAGACTGTGTAGACAATACTTCAAACAAAATTGTTCAGCTGTCTATGCAGTTTGAAATCCTATGAAGAATATGTTTGATCAGCAAGGAGTGAATTCGATCTCCCAAGGAATAATATCACTGATAATGATATAATTTGATCCGAGATATATATGATGGCCAATCTACAATCTGTATGTGTCTTATGGGAGAAGAGACACCGATCTGCCAATAGATGATAATGTTCGATATTATAGACAGAGAGCACGAATTCCTTAAGGTGGATATGATCTGATATAAGATAAATCTAAATGCTTGTAGAAAGGACACGATCTGCTTTTTACTATTCTCACCTCAATCCACTATGAGAGAATGAGGCAACGTAATATACTCGATGCAACCAACACAACTTTGCAAGGAGACGACAATGAAACAACACGTCTTTCAAAAGGGTGGGCAAGAAGGATAATTCGGTTTGAATTAACCGATCAAATAATGATAATCATTATTTAGCCGAGGGTTGTTAAGGAAGTAAATTGGGCATTATAAATGTGAGGCAGGATAACAACTAGTCATAAAATTGCCAAGGTATATAGATATATATTAATACATTGCACACATATATAAATGGATTCCATAATCTAAATGTCTAAGGCTGATAGGCCAATTGGACATTTAGATTAGCTCTGTCAGCTTATAGAAGGATACCGACCAAAGCTATAATCATCAACACTCCCTCTTAGCTAGGGAGGAATTCTTCTATCCTTCAAATAAGTTATATCATCATAGTGTGAACGCAATAGCTTCATCTATTGTGTGAGAGAAAGATATCACCTCACTGTGATATCAGGAGTTATGGCATATCCATGAAAATCATGTCACATGATATCCACCATAAATCTTTTAATGTAATATCCACCATTATGGCTTGTCCACGGATATCACGTCTCATGATATCCACCATCATGGTATATCTAAAGATATTACTTCATGGCATGTCCACGGATTTCACGTCACATGAAACCCACCATGAGTATCTCTTTATGTAATATCCACCATTATGGCTTATCCATGGATATCACGTCTCATGATATCCACCATTATGGCATATCCATAGATATTGCTACTAGAGATATAAACCATTATGACATGTCCATAGATATCACGTCCCATGATATCCATCATAATGGTATGATCAATCAATATCGTAAGATCGTCACCTTACGATAATGATCAGTTGTACAAGTGTTCATTATTGAGAGATCGTCACCTCACAATAATGTTCATAGGGGCTCATCAAGCACTGAACCAATGTTGTCATGGAGTCACACACATGACACTAATCATGAACCATATCAGATTAATAAGAGTTTACACTTTTAACATCTTAGAGAATACATTAGTACTATTAAAACAGATCAATGTTGCTGATACTCAATCTCAGCTAGAGCTACATTTTCTACCATACCAAGCTTACCTCGAAAGTATGCAAACTTTATTCTAAAGAGAGGCTTGGTGAGAATGTCCATCTTCTGCTCATTAGTAATAATGTATCTTAGCTGAATAGCATACCTTTCCACTTGATCTCCACATGCCTTGACCTTTCATGCAATACAAGGTTGAAGTCTGCATCACTCTTGGTGTATTCCAAGCTTACCAAGTATTCATTTATCCAAAATTATTATGACCTAGGAGTTAGCATAAAGGCCTTCTAGTCTATATACATGGGACTCCATCCCATGAGTCACAGTCCTTTGACTGATCACTAGGGAAACCATATTGACATTGTCCACTCCCTCTGAATCAATATGATCAAGACCCTCGGATGTCAACCGAAGCACATCCTCTTAGCTGCTCCCTGTGTCATGAAAGCATATCCTGCCCACATGGTGCTAAGACTCCCTCTCAGCAATGGCTTCAAGTACTAGTATCAACCTCCTAGCCTTCTTGTCCAAGGTTGCCTTTGTTGGTTTGATAGACTCCCTCTGAATCTCCAAGTACTTGCATCAACCTTCTAACCTTCTCTTTGAAGAGGCTGATCACAATTTGTATGGGTTCTTCCTCAGGGTTCATCTCTAATATCTGTAATGTCCCCTCATAGGATTAGGGATGCTTTAGCCATAATTAATCAATTTCAAGATACTTATGACTCAAATTGAATATATTAGGAGACAACTCCACCTTAACATGCATCAAATCAATGATATTTCGCAGCTCAATCAATTAAATATTAATAAATAAATTATTAGTCTATCAAACATCCATAGTTCTTACTGTAAGTATCAAACCAATTGTAATGTCCCCTATTAGGAACATCTCCTTTCCCCACTTCTTAAACACAGATAGTCATAACAGAAAACATATTCTTCTTCCTCATATTAACTTAAGAGTTCTTTTGATTTATATTATAATATTTATTTGTCTGATCAAATCATTATATATATATATATATATATATATATATATATATATATATATATATTGATATATTGATATATATTATGTATTTATATACTATTATTATTATTACATTCGTCTGTAGAGCAGTTAATATCATAATAGTAGTTATTATACAATTATCAACATTTATTTATTTATTATAATTATTATATTATCATCAGTATTTATTTATTTATTATACTTTATTAATATTTTATTCATTAAATTTTGCATAAGAACATTATCGCACTTCATATATTAAGCATACGTATTAAGCATATCCTTGTGCATACTACCGAGAACAAAGATGTTACTGCCTGTAGCTTATAACAGTTGATCTCACTATTACAGCCTTCGGATTGGGTAATATTCCTTCCTGTTCGATCCCCCTTTCTATGATTTTTAAATATCATTTATATCTTTATGCCTTCATGTTGAAAGGCATCCCTTTCGAATGGTCATAGCCTTTAACAATTATTTTTACCTTTTCCTTAATCGCTCCCTTTCATATCTGCAGTTGCTGCTCATTAATAATGTTAATTAACATAATTTACTGCTTTCAAATTGCTGCTGTTAGCCTATTAATGATTACTTAATTGTTGCTTTAGATTACCAAACAGATCGCCACCTTCTACTAATTGGTTCATAGCTTCCTATTGTATTGTAATGAATCGCATTATTAAAAATATATGATGAAGTCACTATCTTAGGGAAATGATGAATCGTTGTATAGTGTTTGCTGCTTGATTTAGTTGTTTATAAAAACAAACTAATGGTAATCGCTGCCATACATTGATTCCTTTATTAATATATATTCGGTAAACACCTTCCCATGGTAATTAGTTTAAATGCTAACTTGGTATTCGTGAGTCGATTCTTGACGGCCTTTTGATGGGTAATCAAATGCAATATTTAGACACCAAATTAATTTAGTGGATTAATATTTAGAAGTAGCGATTAATGATTGTTTTATTAATAATATCATTAATATATTAATATGTAATATTCTTTTATAATATTCCGAACTAATTATAATATAATATAATTTTATTTGATCTGAATATTTCACAAATATTATTATTATTTAAATAAATATTAATAATAATAGTAAGAAATAAATAAATAATTAGTAATTCCAAATAATCGTTCATTGATAAATATATTAATTAATAATAGTAATTGTTTCATTTAGGTTACATTTAGGTTATATATCAAGGTGGGGACATGACAATATCTCAACGATATTACCCACTAAGAATGGAAGTTGTTATGTTAAATTGATTTTCTCCTGATTTTCCATTCCTCTTGATGAGCTTGCACTTGCTCCAACTAAATCCTTGGTGACAAAATTTCCATTGTGTCTCTTTGAACTCTAGGCCAATGAAATTCCTCAAAAGAATCAATGACTATGATATTAGGCACATGTAGTACCATTGTCTTTGGAGTGGGGCCCCTCAAACCAGCAGATGCTCACTGTGCCTGGTGACAACGAACACCATTGTATCATAGAGAGGCCACGCCAATAGTGAAGGTAACGACATAGGCTCTCATGCCTTTGGAATGGTCTCAGAATTTCTCTCCCATGTCAAAATGACTCACATGACTCCCTCCATCATTATCATTTTGATGCGGGCGTGGTACGCTATCTTGTTCTATAATTCCAACTTTGATTTCATTCATGAATTTCATCATATAACAATTCAATCCCACATTTCTTGAATACAAGTATTTTACTATTTTTCCAAACTCCAAAGAACAACTCACAAAACCCGGTTCATTATTGTTGATGTTGTTCATACTCAAGTTTGCCGGTTAGGCTTACTGCCGCATATGTGATCCAAAACTCCAACACACTATTCGCTCCAGTCAAGGTGTTGGTTGGCCTGCAAATCACTGGCTGGGTGCTATTTCCACTATTGGCCTGCCACTCACCAAATACTCGATCTGCAAACAGTGTGTGTGTCACACCTGGAAATCGAGCAAGTAAGGTGCAGTCAATTCGGCCTGCACACTGGGTTGTGCTAGTAATAACAGGCTGGTATCTCCTGTATGGGTCGGGCACTGCTGGTGGTGTGGTGCCAGACCCCATTCCTAATATGCACGGACAGAAAATACAGCTTCACTGCTGTAGGTGTGGTGTTGGACTCCAACTTCATCTGTATGGTAATCACCAGTCGTCAAATACTACGATTTGCTCTTGGCCAAACACTAATTGACTTCTATAGTTTCCAGTGCTAAGAATTAAGTTGTGATTACCAAAATAACCCTGTAATACTTCTAGCCACCCCTCTGTTAGCTGTAACCATCAATAACTCTCCAACTCGACCATTGCTAATAACCACGTTTTGACTGTTGTGTTCCCTGTGAAGGCTGCACTATGGTATTTTCAATTGGAACGGTTAGATAGAACATCAACACAATGCTGGGTATATATTTCTTACCAGAACATTCGTATTCTCTATTAAGCTACGACTTTGTCCTCCTTTTCTTTTGGTTACGTAAGAGTCACATCTCCTCAGATTTGAAATTGGTTTATTAAATAAACTTCTGACTATTAGTTAGTTTAGTCAAGTAATAAGGCCAACTAGACCTTTATTTGCCACGTGTTCTTAGTTAGAGATAGTAAAACTCTCCGCACAAGATAATATCTATCATTTTATACATCAGACTTCTTTGATTAAACCAATCATTCATTGATACGATTTCCTCAGAAGATACCTTGTCCAACTTAGCGAATATCTGATTTTATTTTTAAGAATTTGCTGGGCAACAGTCTTTGCACGGAATCATCTGAACATTCGATTGCTGCTATGTAAGTCAGAGAGTCTACACGATATCAATTTTCCTTTTAAGATCATAGATCACGAAGTTGCTGAATCCTATAACACCGTTTTGTTTCATGCTAATGACGATATATGAAATATTGGAGAGTATGGCTTCAGCATACTGTATCGTTATCTGCGATAGTGCTCTTTAGGATCTTCCTTTAAGCTGTAAGGCTATTTCCAAAGGAACCCGCTCTGATACCATGTTAAATTTTGGTGATCAGACTGTGTAGATAATATTTCAAACAAAATTGTTCAGCTGTGTATGCAGTTCGAAATCCTATGAAGAATATGTTTGATCAGCAAGGAGTGAATTCGATCTCCCAAGGAATAATATCACTGATAATGATATAATTTGATCTGAGATATATATGATGGCCAATCTGCAATCTGTATGTGTCTTATGGGAGAAGAGACACCGATTTGCCAATAGATGATAATGTTCGATATTATAGATAGAGAGCACGGATTCCTTAAGGTGGATACGATCTGATATAAGATAAATCTAAATGCTTGTAGAAAGGACACAATCTGCTTTCTACTATTCTCACCTCAATCCACTATGAGAGAATGAGGCAACGTAATATACTCGATGCAACCAACACAACTTTACAAGGAGAAGGCAATGAAACAACACGTCTTGATAATTCGGTTTGAATTAACCGATTAAATAATGATAATCATTATTTAGCCGTGGGTTGTTAAGGAAGTAAATCGGGCATTATAAATGTGAGGTGGGATAACAACTAGTCATAAAACCGCCAAGGTATATAGATTTATATTAATACATTGTACATATATATAAATGGATTCCACAATCTAAATGTCTAAGGCTGATAGGCCAATTGGACATTTAGATTAGCTCTGTCAGCTTATAAAAGGATACCGACCAAAGCTATAATCATCAACAGATTGTTTTTAAAAATCATCATTGTAAATTGCATATCTAGGCAAGTTACAAGTTACAAGGTTTCGCAATGTCCTCTTCCCCATTCTAGTGAAAAATTAGGGAGAGGGTGCAGCCCTACTCTTATGCCTTGCACTCAGGTCCAGCTCCTCACTTGGCCTAAAAGGTACCCTAGCAATTCCACCCTAGTACTAGATGGTAGTGATTCCTCTTTTCCCTTATGTTGGACATCATCTACAATGATGTCCTCCAATCCAAACTTTCTTTTTTCTACTACACCTACACCCTCAATTGCTTTCCTCTTGAAATCAGCAATATCACCCATATGAAGATGGAAGCCTCCTCATCCTATGTACTCTAGTCACTAGAGGGATCAATATTATCCAAGTCTATAGACTATGTGCAAATGTGTCCACCTTTTTTGATATTGCATTACATAAAAACTAAGTCATTAAAGCATTGTTGAGTCAATTTATTGTGCTTCTTCATGTGAATGGATTAAAATAAGCTCGAGTTGTGCTCACATCTAGAAGTAGTACAAGGTTGAGACAAATTTTAGAAAGTTATCTTTTGAAGTTTTTGGGTATTTCCACCTCATTCTTCTCACCAAGGACTTGCAAATAAGATTTTCGAAAGTTTGAAGTAATACTTATAATCATTATTTGTAACTTGTAAGGTATAAATAAAAAATCAAATTTTTGTTATCTTCTATTTGGGTGCATCTCCCTCAAATAGCTAGCATTAAAGAAAAAGGCCTTAGCTTGCATGTAATTCTATGACTCTAAAATAATTAAGTCTTTCAACTCAATAATGAGTATCATCCTCTCAATGTATGTTCAAAAGCTCTCCATAACCTCTCCATTAAAATCTATGAAGCTATTGGAGAAGAGAATCTTCGTCTTGAGAAAGTAGCTCATTTCATGAATAGGTTGGTGTGGTTGATTGTTCCACCTTTGATCAACAATCCCCCAAATGAGATCAAATTTATCTCTATCCCCCCAATAATAGTTTTGGATGGTCTCTTTGACCCTACGTATGCCCTCATAAATTATCCCATTAGGTTTTGATCTCCATGCACCAAGCACCAAACTGTTACTAATGGCTCCAATATCTATAAGTACAAACAAATTAAAGTTAGAAACTTACCATTGAAGGAAGAGATCCCATCTCTCATGCCTAGCTAAAAAGGGCATGACCATGAGATCCCCTCCTTCGTCAGGCCATGAGATCCCCTTCGGGCTGTTAGGAGACTTATGGGATAATAGAGCTACCCGCCCTCCTTCACTCTTCCCATATTAGCTAGCTTTCTGAAGGCCTCCTGCCCGACGTATAAAGAGTGCCCCTCTCAAGCAAGATTCTATATGGAGCGAGTGCACTCCGGGACAAATGGGTACATACATGACCCCGGGAAAACAGCATGGCATGATGGCTGCGGATTGATTTCTTTCCTACTCTAGCGGTAACTAGCTGGGAAAGGGTAACTAGCTCAGTAAATGATTTATAAAATTGAAAATACAGGATCCAATTGATATAAGTTTGAAGCTATTTTGATGATCTTTTTAGTTCTCTTCACTAAGGCATTATCAAAACCATCTTTGTTGTCTTCTATCCATCATCTTTCTTTGAATATGTTGAGTTTAGCCATACTGGATTCACAAACATCTACTACAATGGTGTTAGCAAACTAGTAATATGTCTCTTTCCCTTTTTGTAATCTCTCATCAAGCTGAAAGCGTAAGGGTGATTATAGATACATATTGTGATGTATTTGGTATCGTCTAAACCCATCTCACCCAATCAATTTTGCCTATGTCCACCAAAAGAAGGTCAAGGCAATGGATTGTGCAAGGGGTCCAAAATAGTGATAGATGCATTTCTTGAAGCAATCTTCTAGCTGCCACGTATGCCATTATATTGTCAATGACAACTTGTACTACATTCTTTATTCCCACCTCTATGACAACCTCCTCCAACATTAGGCTCAAAGTTGATGCAATTTTTATTTTGTTAGACACATTAATTGACTTCAAGAAAACCAAATTAATATATGAAGCCGCCAAAAATTGATAACGGTGCAATTGCTTCCATCTGTTCCACCCATCGAAAAGAATAATGCATTTGAACTTACACCACTACCACTTTTGTTCTTCCATAATTGACTTTGCATTTGCTACAACATCTTGGAGCAATTTTCCACTAAAGTCTTTTGGGAAGGATGCCTTGTATCCTTTCCCTCCAAATGTCAATGCCATTGCTGAATTCTCTTAGTATGGGCTATTTGCCATGTTGATGAGAATGCTGTAAAACGAACAAAATTGCACATGCCTTATTTGCTTCTCCACTCACCTCTTTCATCATGTATCTTGCAATGAAGGTTGTGCTTTAAAGATGTTTCTAGGTACAAAAAACTCTATAATTGGGATCTAATTTAACTAGATAAGGCGGATATGCCTCATATGCATGGATCATGACTAGAGCCCACAATGTCTGCCATGTCTACCTTTGTTTCTATTGGCATGGAAGGATTAATGGCTACTCTGATTGCTTATATCCTTGCCCTCTCTAGTTTTTTCTTATCCAACAATGCAAGGATTGCCTATATCTCTTGTTTTGCCTCTTTTGTGACCTATTCAAATAGCTTGTTGTCATGGCAAGGAATGCATCCAATATAGTACTTTATACAATTGATGCCTCCATTAAGCTTCTTGTGCAAAAGAGGCAAATCATCCTTTCTGATATTGATTCCATTGTGGCATATTTCCAAGCAAGGTTACGATTTCCACTAGCTAATGTAGCGTCTAATGTGGAGTTCAATTCAATTGTATGCTAACCCTTTAAAATACAGAAAAACAACAATTTGAATATGAAAGATATAATAAAATTCATATAAATTACATTTCAAACTGTTAATTTTAGGATCAGACTGTACCAAAAATAGCAATAACAGAAAGCAAAAACACTGTGCACAAGGAACACCAAGAATACCCTGGGAAAACCTCCCTCTTGGAGGTGAAAAACCCAGCTATAGATCTCAGATCTTATTATGCAATAATCAGAAGTATCTTACAATATGGCTTCAACACTTGAAGCAATCAGAACCAGCAAACTATGCACAATAGGATAACACCTTCAACTAAGGATAAATGATAAACTTATCTCTAAGCATAGGGTATCTGTTGTTAAGGAGGTTTGCTGCCCCAGAGATAGTGTTTGCTGCTCTAGGATGAAGATCGCTGTCATCAATGATAGTTCGGAGCCTTCAAATGAAGCTCGCTGTCCACAAGATGAAGTTCGCTACCCTTGAGAATAGTTCGTTATCTCTAGAATGAAGATCGCTGTCATCAATGATAGTTCGGAGCCTTCAAATGAAGCTCGCTGTCCAGAAGATGAAGTTCGCTACCCTTGAGAATAGTTCGCTGTCTCAGAGAAACAATTTGCTGAATGAAGGAGATAATTTTCTGATTGAAGACAATTCGCAGAGTGTGTGTTGATACAATGACTAAGCCTTTGTATATATATGTGACTCAGCCTACCAATTCACTCTAGGTCGGCCCTTTCAACTTGGCACCAAAACATAGGGTTAAGATTACAAGATACATAAGATAGGGTCTGCCCTATCCACAAGTTACAAGTTACATTCAATATAGGACCACAAGTTACATCGCCCAATTAGGGTCAGACCAAATTACAAGTTACATTTATAGGGCCTGTCCTATCCACAAGTTACATTACGTATAGGTCTTGCCCAATATTCATAGCAAGACATAATTACAAGTCGTGTATTTGGGCCCAGCCTTAAGTAACAATTTAGTGTCACCACGTTACAAGTTACAATTAATTTTCTCCACGCTACATGATTGGGTCCAGCACAAAATTCGATTTACATAATAGATAATACATGTGTATTTTAGTTGTCATTGACAACATTAAAATACAATAGATAGGTATCCGAGCTAGCTACTATTTCAACACAAACATGATATGGTAATTGGATAGCAATGCCATTAATTAATTTAACCAAAATATAAATTTTTACCCTAAAGCATAAAACCCTTTGTAAAAAAAGAGCCAATGATTTCATTCACAAAAATAGCACAAATCACCAATAAAATTTACGTAAACAAAATTAATTTCATTTAAAGTTGTAAATCATGTTTACAAACCTAATAATATGTGAAAAATAATTTCATGCTTGGAAAAAAGGAAAAAAAAACGAACTTGGAAACCCAAATTCATTAGATCTGGTCTTCAAATTTGCTATAAACTCACTCCAATTTGCTCAAGAATGCTCAAATGTAGTGTCTTTTGTCTGAAAATCCTATGTTTGACCTTGTTGAAATGAGTTAACACTTTACAAGTCAAACCGAGCTTCAAAGAAACTATGAAGATTGATGTAAAAAGTTTTAGTAAAATTTTATGGTTAGTCTAGGTTAGAGTGGTTGGCTTGGTATTACTATTCAGTGGACTCTTTGCAAAGACATTGCCAAGCTTATTGCTGAACCCTATTCAATTCTAACTCTTCATCTTTCCAAGCTGTTTCCAAGTCTGATTTTTGCATCTATCAAAACGTCTTCCACAGCAATGGCCAATTGAAAAACCAGAATGAAAGTCGGGCCTTTACAGTCATCTTTTATTTCATCAGAAGAAAAGTCTTAAAGTTCAATTGAAATGTGAGATGATAAAATATAGACCAATGTATTCAAAGTTTGTGGAACTGGTAGAACTTTTTCATGTGGTAATAAAAACTGGTTAAAGCTGAATGCTTGAAAAAATCACCCAACAAAGTGTCTGCACTTGTGGTTGCTTTTAATACCTGTCGTGCAATAAAATTCTGGGTCATTAATGCTACCAATGGAAAACATAGTTTAATTTAACAGTTCAGGTGAACCATGCACAAGAACTGACTTACTAGTGACCTTAAGTTTCCATTCTTGACTATTCAATCAAATCATATCTGATTCTCTAATTTTTTCCTTTTGCAACTGAAAATGAGAGTTTGATTCAATATGGTGTGCAAATGGGGATAATCAAGCCCCAGTTAAGATACCACTCGTATTAAATTTATTTTGAGAATAAGTCTCCTTTTCAAAGTTTAATGTCAAGTCTTGATATTGACAACATCATATCTTTTTGAAGTTTAATGTTAAGTGTTGATAATAACAATGTCATATCTTTTTGGAGGTTAATTTTTAAGCATTTGTTATGCTTGGCCCATAATCATCTCATCAAACTGCTGTGAAACTAAGATGGGTTTTATTATACCAAAACCATCATACTTTATGTAATTTGAAGCAATACATAGAAAACATGTAATGAGACTGTTTATCACAAGGTGTCCATGGTTCTTTTTTTTTCCAATTATTGTAACCTTTAGAATGAAATGCCTGCAATTTCCCAAACACTGACTTATACACTAGGATCTAATTTGCCAAAGGAATTGGTTAGGGATGATATATATATACTTCAATTTCATCAACAATTATGTCAATAATCTAGTCAGAGGAGGCCTCCATAGGCTGTTTAATTAATTTTGTTTAATGAATATCATTTTTTATTTTCAATTAGGCATTATTTAGCCAGTGACATCCTTTATTGCTTAGTTACCTCATTGTGTATTATGCACATATTTGGATTACAAGGAAAATGAACTTTAACAGGATTTTGGAAGTTCAAAGTTTCTAATGAGTGGATATTTGCAGTCATCTCGCAAAACAGGTTCACTAGACAATATCAAACAAAATGTGTGCAGTCTGCAAAATATGCAGTAAACAGCACTTCAGATAACCAAGTAGAGTCTGAGGAAGAGAGTGATGAAGAAGTTTGTGAATTGGTCAATGGCATTGAGCTTCTTTTAGGAGAAGAAGAAGATGACAGCTTCAATGCTTATCTCTTAAAGGCTGTAAAAAACAATAATGGGGCAGCAGTGCTTTTGTTAAGCGATGTATTTGGGTTTGAAGATTCTGGGACAAGAGACTTTGCTTACCGTCTGTCATGCAATGGCTACAAGTATGTTTCTATAAACTGCAAGAATCTAGCATTCCCCTTTTTCCCCCTTCACAGCATAGATGAATAAAATATTTCTCTAGTTTTTGGAAGAACTTTCATTGATCAAGAAGCAGTTGTCTTGAATACTGTTCTACTAGCTACAGGTCTGTGAAGTTTCATTCACCCTGAAGCTGATAAAAGGTTTCATAGCTTTGGTCAGTGATAATGGAAAAGGATTTTATTTTATTCAAGAAGATTCTATATGTTGAGTAAAGTTGTTTTCTGTAAAGGTTTATTTCCAAATCCAGACTGAGTAGATTCTGTCTAATCAAAGCTTCAAAATTAATATTGGCCTTAGGAAGGTCAATAATTCAACTAAGCAAAGTTTCTTGCTGGACCTTATTTTGCTACTAGAGTAAACACACTTTCTATAGCATATATTGTTCCATGTTTTTATACAAAACATGTCATATTCCAAGGAAGCTTCAGTGCATCTTTAGGTTTCCACCATTTTTTAGTTTTAAAATTTACAAGATACTGAAGTTAATGTTCTTTGCAAGCAAATGAACCCTGAAATTTTCCCTAATTATGTCCCTTAACTGAAAATGCAGATTAAACGAAAAGTTTCACAGTAGAAATTTAACTGAAGCACTCATAGCTGCTTCTTTCATAAATATTTATATCAATAGACCTTAGTATTTCCATCAGAAGCAAAAATTGTTAGGCAATATGTGGGTATAGTAGACAGTTACGTGCTCCAAAAGAATCAAACATATACAGAAGCAGAAATATGCTGGACCTGATTCTGTACAGTCTATTGATTTTTAGGAGTCAAGAATCTAGAGATATATTCAATCATGTGATGATGTATAAGTGATCCATAATTTCTACCAAAAATAGTAAATTAAGGAATAAAGCAAATAAATTACAGTATTAATTGGGAGGAATTAAAGAGCTGTCCACAAAAAAATGATTTGCTAAAATGAAAAAAAAACTCGAACACAAGAAATTTACACTAGGAAAACTCTTTTAAGGGGCGAAAAACCTAGTTGGTAGAGGCAATTTCTCTTCTACTAGAGAATATTGATCAAATGGACAAGTATGGTAGTAAATTACTATCCCTATCAAGCCCTTCTACTTCAACTTTTTACTTCTAAGAGATACAATCTTTAATTTCCTCCTTTTTGATCTAACAAATGATTAAAAATTGAAAAGCATACAATATTTGTGTCTATAAATAGGTGCTTCTTGCCTCAGGAAATGAAAAGACAAAATGTGACTTTTCATCTCCTCGTGGAAATGAAGATCCAAATTGTGATTTTTCATCTCCTTTCGATGGAAAAGACAAAGTGGGACATTCCTCTCCTCTTTGGAAGACACGGAATAGGAAAAAACAAAGCGGGGCATTTCTCTTGGATGCTTGTTTCATATTCTATTTTCTGGAAATAACTTTTGCATATGGACTTGAGACAAGGTGCCATTTTTTTTTTGAAATTGCAAAACATATTGAGAGAGCAT
Organism: Cryptomeria japonica; assembly: GCF_030272615.1. Taxonomy (NCBI): domain Eukaryota; kingdom Viridiplantae; phylum Streptophyta; class Pinopsida; order Cupressales; family Cupressaceae; genus Cryptomeria; species Cryptomeria japonica. The sequence goes on from NC_081415.1 coordinate 560,312,376, forward strand.
GAATACCTAAAACTATTCAACATTTGGTCCCACCAAAGTTAGGCTTTTTGTCCTAAACCTTGCTGAACTGTTTTCCTTTTTGGATGAGCTATACTCCTAGATCGAATATGGGAGATATGAGTCATTTCCAAACATCTTAACAATGCAGCACATTTGTTTATTGAGTATGTTGCTAGTGACTGCTAGTGTCTTGAGTAAACTTGCTTTTCTAGGAATGAGAACAATATGGAGCTCTCTTTGAGATGGCTTTGTCTAAAGTGAGTTGATCATAGTAGGGTACATTTTCTAACAAGTCTCTTCTGACATGATGCCTTGGAAGAGAGAAAGTAATGGGTATATGGGCAAAAAGTCTCCATAATTTTGTAATTAATGTTTATTTTTTATGTACCGTAGGGATGTGTTTGTAGAGTTTTTTACATGTCCTCTAAAATAGAGATAGAATGTCTCATTGTTGTCATTAACTTTTGGGCCATAACAGGTGGCCTTCCTTGGGACACCCCTATAGAGCGGGAATGTACCTTGACAAATTTCCTTTTGGAGGGACCAAAGGATGTTAAGGCATCCCTCAATCATCCCGAGGATTTCAAGGCTTTCATAGTACCAATTATTTTGTTTTTTAAATATTGGAATAAGCTTATAATTATAGCTCATGTAGATCACCAGATCACAAAATTAATGAAGCGTATCCAAACCTTTCAAAGAACTTACCCACACAAGTGTAGAAATTTGTACAACAAACTCACATATTATTACACCATGATGCACATAAATGGAAATTTCAAAACTATATTACACATATGGGATTCTTCATTGGTTTTGTACATTTCAATAAATTGACTTTATAAAGCCTCTGATTTTTTCCATACAATTGTTTGACTTCCCTACTGTTGTAACGTTTTCACACATTGCCCCATTGCAAATGGGGACCCCCACTTTTTCGCCTTTTAGGGTAGGTGTTTTGCTTAGGTTGCCTTGGTTTAGTGGTAGTTTCCTAGTTTATGAGAGGATGTCGGTCAAAATGTTGAAAGGATGTTAAAATTGCTAATATGATCCTAAGTTTGAGGTTGCAAGAAGTTTTAAATTTGAGTGTAAATAACTCTAAATGAGTCTAGGTCAGTGATATTTTTGTGCCTAAGCGTCAAAAGGTCCTTTAGGAGTTGTTTTCCCGCTCCTAGTAGGTAAATTAAGTCAAACTTGCACTTTATCCCAATGGAATCCTAATTTTCTTGCTCAGAATCTAGTTAAATGGTGAATATCCTGATTTGTAAAGATGAAATTTGACATGTCCAGATGTTTTTGAGTGTGAAAATCATCAAATTCCAGATGGAAAACATTAAATTGAGGTCTACAAGCTAGTTATCCTAATGGAAGACGTTTTTCCCTAAGCTTTTTGGACAAATTTCCGATGACCCATGATTTTCCCCACTCAAATTCCCGATGAGGGGCGTTTTCCCCAAGTATCTTGATTTTTATCTTGATGGACCATGTTTTTCCACTAGGAGGCCCAAAATTTGTCGAAGTGTTGGAAATTTTCTTGATGAAAGTCGAATTTCCCCAAGAATGAAGTATGAAGTTTTATGCGGATGAAATGATTATCCTGATGGGGGGTCATTTTTCCCCAAGTCAGTTCATGAGCAAATTTAATTGAAATAAGTGCAGATATTTGTCCGGATGAAGATCGAATTTTCCCTAAAGGGAATTTAATGACGAAAATGTGTGGATTGGGCATCCAGATGGCCCACATTTTTCCCCAAGGTGGATTTTTCGCCCAAGGTTGATGAAATGAAGTGAATTTATGCATCCTGATGGGGGTCGATTTTCCCTAAGTGCCAGTTGTGATGAGTTACGAGGAATTTTAATGAGGATTTTTATCCAAACATGGGGCGCTTTTCCCCAGCTGGCCCAAACTTGAGAAATGAAGATGAATATGATAATTGTTTTTGCCTTAACAACAATTATTTAATGCCTGGAATCTATTATTTAATGACAAATTAATTATCCCAACGCAAATTACTTTTCCCTAGGCAAGTATAAAGGCAAGGTTTTATCCCACATTGCTTGTGTGATGAAGTTTCAAGGCAAAAACATGAATAAGTATATCCAGCCAGCATTAAAATAATAATATAAGTGGCTGATGTGACAGTTAAGTGGCTGATTGGAGGCAAGTTGAAGGTTCCAGCTGGGCGATTTTTGCCCAAGTGTCATTTAGACACCATTGTTGAGGAGGATTTCGAGAATTGTTGAGAGATGCTGATCACCATTGGAGACTTGGGGCGAATTTTGATGCTTAGCGCCACCATTGCTTGGGCCAGGATTTTTTTTGTGTGGCTGATTGCCTCACATATTGGGAGCGATCTGTGCATATTTCATTGGGCGCCATGGCTGGAAACGACTGCAATTTCACTTAAGTGTTGGCTGTCCACCATTGATTAAGGATTTAGACATCATTCCTTGGACACCATTGCTGACCATTGCATTTCCAGATCTGAATATCACTTCCAGCCATCACTAGACTTGGGCAATTCTATGTGGACACCATTTTTGGGCTCAAATGTGAAGACACCATTGCTGGTGCAAGTCTGAAGCATCATCTTCAGAACTATTCTCAGACTGAAGTATCATTTCCAGCCACTTATTTGTGCCCAGGCGTGGCCATTTTTGAACTTGGAAAAGTAAAACAATTCAAATGCAAGCATGTGACATGGCTGTGACCACTTCCAGCCACTGATTTTCATCATTTTCTAAGTATTTTCAGACTTTTAGAAGGTGTATTCAGACTTTAACATCAGAAAATCAGACTTCAATACACCATTTTCTAAGTATTTTCAAACATTGGAGGGCGTATTCAGACTCAGTCCTCAGAAAATCAGACTTGGTTATAACTTTGACATCTGAAATTTGTCATTTTCTAAGTGTATTCAGACCTCCATGTTAATTTTGTAACGTTGGTTGTACTATTTCATGCTTCCGATATATATATATATATATATATATATATATATATATATATATATATATATATATATATATATATATATATATATATATATATTAATTTGATTATATATACTAATATGTTAACGTTAACTACTGATAAATAAAACCAAAGTTAACTTATCGCGTTTGACCAACAATTACACCGTTCATGGTACCGGGTGGTAAAGTGATTCTCAAACAAGTCGCACTCCTTCCGATCGGGTAAGTAAACGGTGACTAGTTTATATACCGTGGTGAGAGGTACGTAGGGAAGAGATGTGTCTTCCCACGTGGGAAGACGTATCTCTTCACTACATAACCCCTCATCCACTTATATAGCATGCTTACATTGAGGAGGATGCACACACTGAAATTGATAAGTGTGGTGCATCTTTAAAACACGCTATAGCAGATAAAATACAACTTTCAGATCATATCTCCATCTCTTCTATTTTGATCACAGAATTTTGAAAGAACTTAACATGATATCAGAGCGAAGTTAAGGAAGATCATATTAAAATTCTGTAACGATCTCATAAACTTTCACCAGGCTCTTGCTAAGATCATATTCCCATAATCCTAATGGCAACTGGAGTTAGGTTTGAAGATAGATTAGATGGAGCATCAAATTTTGTATCTTGGAAATTCAGGATCATGCTTGTTTTGAAAGAAAATAAAATTTACTCCCATGTCAAAAGTGAAATTCCTGAACCCTCTGATGATACAGAGAAAATTCAGTGGAGCAAGGACAGTGAGAAGGCCCTTGAGATAATTGTGGATTCAGTAAGAGACCACATTGTACCAATCATTTCTAAATATGAGACGGCCTTTCAGATGTTCAAAGCACTAGCTGACATTTATGAAATCAATAACACTAGCAGGGTTCTCATCCTAAAGAATCAACTACACCATATAAAGATGAATAAAGGAGAAACAGTTACATCCTATTTCTTGAGGATCACTGAGCTTAGGGATCAACTATCCACTATTGGACATCTAGTAGACAACAAAGAACTTGCTATGATGGCCCTAAATGGACTTCCTACCTCATGGGAATCGTTCATTCAAGGAGTCAGTGCTCGATCTAAATTTCCTAAGTTTGATAGATTGAAAACCAATTGCATTCAAGAGGAATCTCAGCTTGTCACAAGAGGAATAAAACAAAACAATGGTAATGAAGACATTCAAGTTCTAAACTCTAATTCCCACAAGAAAGGAAAGAAGAAGAACTTTAAGAGAAAGAGGGACAACAACTCAAATGGGAAGAGGTCTTCAAAGAAGAAGAGAGACATTTCTGAAGTACAATGTTTTAAATGTGACCAATATGGGCACTATGCAATGAAGTGTCCAGACAGAATCAAACAACAAGCTTCAATGGCAGAAATTAAGAAAGGGAGTAATTCCGAGAAACTAGTCTTCTACTCAGCCCTCTCTAGTCAAGTCACCTCCAGTTTGAACACATGGGTGATTGACAACGGAGCATCTCGACACATCACTGGATTTCGTGAGCACCTAGATACACTTGTGGAAAGTTCAAATGAAGAAGTGACAATTGGTGATGACTCAAATTATCCAGTTATGGGTTTAGAGAAAACTTGTCTCAGTTTCTGCACTTGAAGAGAAGGGTTACAGATTAACCTTTATGGAAGGAAAGGTACTTGCTTGGCCAAAGAACTCCACCATCAAGAAAGCCCACACCATTGGAGTAAGACAAGGGAGCCTCTACGGACTTTGCACCACTCCACCTCTAGCCTTGATTCATGAGACTCCAGATTCGAATGAACTTTGGCACAGAAGATTAGGGCACTTTCATTTCCATGCCCTACCTAAGATAGAGAAGATGATGATCGGCTTACCCAAGCTAAGTCAAAAATTTGAAGGAGCCTACAAAGGGTGTGCCTTGGGAAAGAATACTAAAGGGTCTTTTAATTCTAGCAACAGTAAATCCAAAAATGTATTAGAATTAGTTCATTCTGATTTATGTGGACCCATGTCTTTACCCTCATTAGGGGGATTTTTATATTATGTAATATTTGTAGATGATTATTCTAGGAAGACCTGGATATATTTTCTGAGGTACAAAGAGTCTGAAGAAATCCTTTCTAAATTTAAGGAATTCAAAGCTCTTGCAGAAAATATGAGAGGTAAGAAAATCATAATTGAATAGACAATGGGGAGGAATACACTTCTGATATGTTTAAAGTAAATGTTGGGATTAAGAGGGAGTTAACTGTACCTTATAACCCACAACAAAATGGGGTAGCTGAAAGAAAGAATAGGACTATACTAGAAGTTGCTAGGGCTATGTTGTTTGACCAAAATATAGAAACCTCATTTTGGGCTGAAGCATTGTTGACGTGTATTTTATACACAATCATACACAGAATAAAATACCGACAGGCATCTTATCCTCTCTTGAGAAAATAGTCTCTAACTGCTGAAGATCTGCGAAAAGGATCAGTTAGATGGACTCCAAGGTTCTTTTAGTGGGGTCTCCACGTGTGGACAAGCTTTTTTAGTGGTATGATGTGATTTGCTGTTTCCTCCAAGGCGTCTTACGGATTCCAAAGGCTCGAAGATTTTACTAATCTAAAAGGAACTTTCAAAAAATAGCAAAAGGATAGGGTTTAAGGAAGTCTAATCTAGCCTAACCCTATGAACAACTTAGCATGAATGAGATTTGGCAAGACTCAACCAACTTCAATTTTGCCATAAGATAACAACTCAATTGAAATTAGTGTGATCTTCTAAGGTAATAATGGTGTTCAATGCATCAAAGACCAAGGACACTACTATGAAGGTACATATCCTAGATACGAAAATGCTTGAAGGTTAAGGACTCAAAGTGTTTTCCAGTCGACCACGCAAGGCGTTCCTACAATCAGCAAGAAGCTAGTGGTTTGGATTGCGAATCCCACCAAATATCAAATCTCACACTTAGTCTTTCAAATTAACAAACTACTTTGATTGAGCGTGATTCAAGTACATCCAACAACCATGAAGATAACTTAAGAAATTTGCAACAAAACACCATAACTTCAATATTTTATTGATTTCCAAGTCATCATATACAACAATTGCTTGAATTTCTCTCTTCAAGACTCAATCTTGCTACAAAATAAAAATTGCTTCTAACTCTAATCTCTCTATTACATCAACTATTATCTCTTACACTATTCACTATTACCAAATGAAATGAAAAATGGGGGTATAAATAGCATCCCCAGTTACAACGAAAGGTCCAGATTGAAAATAAATCAATGGACAAGATCATGACACCTAAACCCTAATTAGGGTTTGTTACAAATGACCTCCTTTTTACTGAACAATATTAAATACATAGCCAAATATTAAATTTGGCACAAAAATCTAGGAGGTATCAACCAATGAGAAATAGGATGTCATGTCATCTGTAACAACCTTTCATCTAGAATCTTATTCCCTTTCCAATTCTCTTTCTTAGCATATGCAATGAATTTTGTCACGATTCCTTCGATTTCTGTGCTTGGAATCTCGGGAAGATTCTTGATACTCTCTTCTAAGTGGATAACCTGATCAAATGCATCTAGAAGAGCTGTGTCCCAAGTAGGTTCAAGTTCCTTTGTTCTATCAATCAGGAGCATGGTGGCATACATCTGATCATACTGCTCATCTGTAACATCTGCGTCCTTGCGAAAGATGATTGTGATTCTATCCTCAAATTCTTGTAAATCCACATCTGTCTCGACCTCGATCCTTCTGCCAAGAATGGTACGAAGTACCTCAAATACTCTGTCCTGGATCGGATTGATCACCTCCTCAACTTGACCACATCTATCACTGATGTCCTCGAAGAGAACACTCTTTATATGGAGTAAGGTTGACCACTGAAACAAACTGTGAGAATCACCTTCTAAGATCCTCTCTTGTGCTAAAATTCTTCTGGATGTGTGTCTTATAACTTTCAAGACAGGGATGACAACGTCCTTGGTATGGGCAAACGCAACTACTGTTGCCATCAATCTGTGAATAATCTCAAGAACTTGGATAGCCTGATGGGTGATCTTCGACATCCTTGTAACAAACTCAATGGCCACCGTGTGAGATCTATCCATCCAACTACATGTACGCTGGACCAGGTTCCTGAATCTTTCTGCTTCATTGATCGATTGAAGGGGCAATGCCTGCAATGGTGATCTAACTGGATCCTGACGTCCCAAAGGTTCATTGATGTGACTGAAATATGTCCTCCATGCACCGACCTCTCTCTCAAGCTTTCTATTCTTTTCTACTTCTTCTCTAAGCTTGTCCTTCAATGCCTCAAATGTGTCGGTGGCATCATCTAAAGTCTGCTCTGCTGTGGATGGTCCTAACTCAATAGTCTGTATATGATAGTCTTCTGCTAGGATCTCACCCTCATATTTGTCTGCTGCCGGTGTAGCTATCTGCAGTTTTCTAGATCCAGTCTCATCTCGAATCATCTTGGACATCTTTGTAGCCTTCTTCTTCTCTGTTGTCATATGTGAACGTCCCACGAGGCTCTCTAAATCAATTGCACTGTCCTCGTCCTCAATTACGATCACCTTAGTCAATCTTTCCTTCAACCAATCTGGGATATTCGATCTTGTCTCTTGAACTTGAATTTCTTTATGTACTATTTCTTCTTGTCTGGGAGGAGATGTTACTTCATTATCATTATCTAAATCATAGTCTTGGAGAGATCCATCTGACGAAACATGCTGTGCCTGTCCTTCCTCCTGTCTGTCATTCTGTACCATCGATTCCATGGACTCTTCCCCTCGAACTGTTCTATCCTCTGGTCTGGAAGAAGTACCTGGTGTTTGATCTTTGTTGGCACCTTGCTTTTTCTTGGAAGACTCCTTCTTTTCTGATCTTTCTTTTCTCTTCGATCCTCTCGAATGGAGATTGCCCTCACTGGCACATCGAAGGTTACCTTCACCTGAATTCCTAGGATTAGGATGGCCTTCACTAACACTGGCTCCACCTTCGGCTGGTTTCTCTTCCAAGGTAAAAGACATAGCTATGCCCTGTTCTCTCAACTTCTGATGCTGAACGTCCACCCATCTGCGAGTACAAGACAAGACTGGTGCCATCAAATCATCTAAATCCACGGCCTCGGGCTCATTCCAATTCAAACTTATTGTTTTGCTTTCTCTATCATATGAAGATTGGATGTGCCTGCCGTTGTCCTGAGCTTGGTCGGCCACTCTGTAAATCTTACATTTCCTGATGAAATCCAAAGGCAATCTAGAATGTATCCTTCGTTTCACTTCGAGATCATCTAGGAGATTCATCATAAAATCTTCAATTTGGTGCTCATGTCTAAATCTTCTACCGACCGTCTCCTCTAAATGTCCATGGGGATCAAAACTATTCCTCCAAGCAAAAGATGAAAAAGGATACAAGGCTAACTCCTTCTCTGCGTCATCCATGGCTGAGACATTGGGACATACCTCAACTGAATTACCCAAAATAATAGGTACCTGAACTCCATTCTGATGTCTGTGTCTGAATGCCTTCACATATGCTGCCAACTGCCTTGTTACTTCAAGTAACACAATTCTGTCTGTCGGGTACCTCGGCAACATGTATGGAGGTAAAGGACATCCATGCACTCTAATGTAAGTGAACTTGGGAAACTGAATGAACCAAGCACCGTACCTCTTGATGAATTCCTGGGCATCCTGAGATAATCTGTTGTGAATCCCTCCTTGCAACGTCCTTGTGATGTTCATCGTGAAAGTATCATTGACTAACTTGTAGTTCTTCCCTGGTGGATGATGCAAGTAGGTATAGGATTCACAAACTCTGACCTCGTCGGGTCCTCTTCCAATCACTCCTCTGTGAGGTAGTCCTGCGTACTCAACGCTCCTAATTAAGGCATAGATGACGTATGAACTCATGTGGAAGGACTTAGTAGCCCTGAGTCTTCTCAACTGTACGTCTAAGCAATGGCTAATTATTCTAGCCCAATGTATCGTACCCTTTCCTTGAACAATCACCTGGATGAAGTAGAACATCCATTTCTCAAAATAGAAGGCATGAGGTGCTCCTGTAATTCTGTTGAGCATGGTAATCAAATCTCTGTACTCCTCTTGGAAATCAATCCTGTGTGGTGTGTTCGGTACTTTGCTCAGACGGGGACGACTCTTAAGTAGCCAGTTCTTGTTGATTATGCTTAGGCAAGCATCTGGATCATCATCGTACACTGATCTGGCTCCTTCAATGCTCTTGTATATCATGTCCCTGTGCTCTGGAAGATGGAAGGCCTCACTTATGGCTTCCTCTGAAAGGTACGCCAAAGTGTTTCCTTCGTTGGACACAATTGTCCTGGACTGTGGATTGTAATGACGGGCACACTCGATCATCAACTCGTGGCACTGAATGGCTGGAGGAAAACCGGCCGCCTTAATGATACCACTCTCTATTATTCTCCGGGCGACAGGTGATGGCTTGCCGATGTAAGGGACCTCCCGGAACTTCTTCGTGCTAAAGTTCCCCAAGTTTGTATCTCCAATGTTGCTCCACTTCGACACGATCTTGGTCTCCACTTCTTCGGTCTTCTGATCTTCTTTTATGAGAGCTGAGCGGCTGGTGGATGCTCCCGCCTTTGGGGTCGCCATACCTACACAACATTTCATTATAAGAAATAGATTTTGCAATAAATAACGTAAATAAGAGAGATAAATTTTAGGAAACCTCATGATAAGTCTCTAGAGTCATCATTTCCTAAAATACAACGATTGAGCCAAGAGATTCAAAATTCAAAATTTCAAAATTTGAAATATGACGATGAATGAATAAAGCAATAACAATAAATCGCCATACCTCGATAGAGAGCTAACTCTAGAATGCAAAAGACAAAATTCGCCTAGGCAAAATTGAGGTATAAAGTAATCTTCAATATGATCTCCTCAAAATTGACTTTGCCACCTCTGGAGAGAACGTGATCTTCAATTATCGCCTTTGACGTGGTCTCAAATGGATCTTCAAGTTCGCACAAATAAATCTCCAAGTTTCGCACCTTCGACGTGGTCTTAGATGGATCCCCAAGTTCGCCTTTGGTGTGGTCTTCAAATTCGCACCACCTTTTGATAACTAATCGCCACCCTTGGATGAATGAAACTCGCACCACCTTTGGTCTTCAACGCAACTCGCACTCCACACTTCAAGCACACTTCGCACCACCTTTGCTTTCTTCAATTCGCATGAAGGAAGGTAAAAATGATTATGTGAAAATGAACATTTCACACCCCTTATATATAGCGCGCTCATCCTTCACCCCTTAGGCCGACTTGATAAAAATAAAACCATTTTTTAAATGATTTGCAATAAAATAACAAGGCCGACTTGCCTAATTGAGCGCTCAAATCGATTTTTATATTAATTAAATAATTAATTATTAATGCCTTGCGTTTTTTTTTAAATGAAAATTTCGATTTTTAATAAAGGCAAAAAATAATTAATAAAAGATAACGCCATATTAAATGCTAAATAAATAAGATTTTCAAATTTTAAATCGATTTAGCATTTAAGGAAATTTGAATTGTTTAATTTGGCGCCGAAAATATGAAAATAAAGGGATGTACCTCATCGCTCTGGTCCCTTGGAGAGGGACAGGAGCGATTCACCATTTTTGTCATGATTCTTGCGTTTTCAACGTTCAACTCCTTCATTTCCACGTTCCAAATCGATCATCTGGTTGGGTTCTTCGAATTAGATTGCCTTGCCTGTGCGCATGAGTGTCTTTAGATGTATCATCGCCCTTGTCCCTTGGAGAGGGACAGGAGCGATCCTAAGGTTTTTTGCTTGAAATTCTCCATTTTGATACGATCCTTTCCTTGTATCATCTTCCAAATGCCATTTAAAACCTTGTGCGTCCTTGTCTTAACGTGATTTTCAAAGAATATCATGTGTTTTGCCTAACATCGCCCTTGTCCCTTGGAGAGGGACAGGAGCGATCTCCATGTCTTCACGTTCATCTTGTATCTTTGACCTTCGAACTTCCATTGCTAGGCGAATAACATCATTGCTAGTCCATTCCACGCACGTCCCACTTGCTTTTGCAAGGTACCTTCGATGTTATAAGGATCATCGCCCTTGTCCCTTGGAGAGGGACAGGAGCGATCCATGTCTTTTCCCCGTTTTGAGCTCAAGTTGGTAACAATTGACCATGGTTCATCGTTTATCGTCTTCGAAATAATGTCTTTTTACCTCGTCCATCCTCGCCTTGACTTGACTTTGAAGGAGTATGAGTGTTTTTGCAATAATCGCCTTGGTCCTTGTCCAAAGGACAGGAGCGATATAGACTCCTTAGCTTGATTAATAACATTTGGACGTTAAAAACCCTTGAATATCACCTTAAAAAGATGTCTTGAACCTCGTGTGACCTTGAAAAAACTTTGACTCAACGTAATTTTGCATGAATTGATCAATACACTCAATATCGCTCTAGTCCCTCCCTGAGGGACAGGAGCGAAATTCATCATTGTGAGCTTGTTCTTGTTTATTTCAACTTACAATTATCTTCAATGCGTGTAATGACGTCCTTTCGATCCTCTTGGTAGCTTAACACTTGCTTGTCTCTTGAAATCTATGCCTTAATGGAAATATCGCTCTGGTCCCTTCCCATGGGACAGGAGCGATCCTGGGTCTTAGAGTGCAAATCCCTTCAATGCGACGACCTTGATGCTTGTGTTCGATTGAAAATGCCTTGAAACGTCCCTCGCCACCTTGTCTTGACTTGTGTCGACCTTGAACTTTGGAGGAACGACCTTGAACTTGCGTAGGAAGTATCATCACCATTGTATCGCCCTGGTCCCTTGGAGAGGGACAGGAGCGATCCTCCCCTTGTGGCCTTCATCTCACTTTGCCAGGTTCCAAGTTTATATTCAACGGACTCGTCCTTCTTCACTCTATTCGTTCATGCCTTGACATCGTTTGTAACTTTGCAAAAAAGGCAATTATATCAAAAATCGCTCTGGTCCCTTCCTGAGGGACAGGAGCGAACTAGGCATTTAACACCGTTATGGACGTCCCAAAAATCTTCAATTTATATTCAACGCATTTATCTCATGTTTTCCCTTGTTTTTGAACGTAAACTTGCCTTGACCTTTGTCTGGATTTTGCATAATGAAGGAAATCGCTCTGGTCCCTGGGAGAGGGACGAGAGCCACAAGGTACCTTGCCCTGGTCCCTTGGAGAGGGACAGGAGCGATTTGGTCAATATAGGCCATTCTCCTTCGTTTTTGCATATCAAATTATATTCATTTGGCAAAGCATCCTCCCTTGGACGTCCTCAAATCATTAAGTTTTCGAAATCTTGCAAGGACAAGGCGAAATTTGAATTGTAGCTCCGGTCCTTCACTGAGGGACAGGAGCGATTTTCCCCCTGGAGGCATTTCTGTGCTCACGAAAATCTTCAATTTATATTCAATGGAAAGATCTTGCCGTTCTCCATCACGTCCAACTTGAAATTTGCCTGGACTCTGCAAGGACGATGAGATATTTGAAAATGAGCTCCCGTCCTTCACTGAGGGACAGGAGCGATTTTGCTCCTACAGGCCGAAATAACAAGATTTTTCACATTTCAACACTTCACGAGGCGAAAACAAATCAATCCCAATGCCCAGGATCAAAATTCAAAAAAGTCAAAATTTGGTCAAAATATTCAATTGGACAAAAATTCACATTGACATCCAACACTTAGACAAATTTAAGCTCTGCATTAACATTCCAATTGAGAATTAGACCATTTTGGCGAATTCATTGCATTCAAAATTTGCATTCTAGAAAAGGAAGCTCAAAAGCTCTCAAAAACGACTGGATTTTGGCTTGAAAAGGCAAAATTTAAAACCATAAGGCTTGGCCCTAAATCCAGACAACTAGCTAACTAACAAAACCCTAAAAACGAAAGCGAAAACGAGCGAGAAACAAGCAAAAAGAGGGGGTCCCCATTTGCGATGGGGCGATGTGTGAAATGGTCACAACAAGCATCTAGGACAGCTGTGTACATTCAAAATAGATGTCCTCATTCTCTTCTTGACAATAAAACGCCTGAAGAAGCCTTTACTAGCAACAAACCTGACATAAGTCATTTCCGGATCTTTGGGTGTCCAGTCTATATTCATGTCCCCAAAGAAAAGAGGTCAAAGTTAGAACCTTCTAGAAAGAAAGGAGTATTTGTTGGGTACAATGAAACCTCTAAAGCCTATAGAATATACATACCTGGTCAAAGACAAATTGAACTAAGCAGAGATGTCATCTTTGAGGAAGACATAGCATTCGAGAGGTCCAAAAGCTCTAATGAATTAGAAAACCAAGATCCTCCTACAAGCTTGGATGAGGATTCCACCCTTGAGATTCAGAGGGAGACCCCTGAAGATGTTGAGCATGAAGTTCAAGGCTTACCTTTAGAAGAAAATTATCCCGAAACTAGGAAGAGACCACTTTGGGCTAAAAAGATGCTTCAAGAAGCTGAAAATTATGCTGCTCCAAAGGGGACTTTCAAAGAATGTAAGAGACCTAACCTATTTTCCAGTTATACTGTCTTGATGAGTGAGGTCATTGATGCAAAACCTTCCTGTGTTGGAGATGCGCTCAAGCATCAAGTTTGGAAAGATGCTATGTCAGAAGAGTATCAGTCAATTCTGAAAAATGATGTCTGGGATATTGTGCCTAGGCCAAAAAGGAAATTTGTGGTATCTTCTAAATGGCTCTTCAAAATCAAACATGCAGTAGATGGAAGCATTGAGAAGCAGAAAGCAAGGTTTGTTGCCAGAGGTTTCTCACAGAAAGAAGGTATTGACTATGAAGAGACATTTGCTCCTGTTGCCAGATACACTTCTGTCCGAGCAGTTTTGGCTATTGCAACATCTAAAGGATGGAAAGTCCATCAAATGGATGTCAAGACTGCTTTTCTGAATGGTAAGATTGAAGAAGAAGTTTATTTGGAGCAACTTGAAGGTTTTGTGATTCATAAGGCTGAATCACATGTCTGCAGATTAAAGAAAGCTCTTTATGGACTGAAACAGGTCCCCAGAGCATGGTATGAAAGAATTGATCACTATCTCTTGGAATTAGGGTTTTTCAAGAATGAAGCAGATCCAAATCTCTACTACAAGGTAATCAATGGTGAATTATTAATTCTTATTCTTTATGTTGATGATCTGCTAATCACAGGAGAGGATAATTGTATTTTTCGATGTAAGAAAGAATTAGCCTCTGAGTTTGATATGAAAGATTTAGGAGTTCTTCACTACTTCCTTGGATTGGAAGTTTGGCAGCAGGCAGATGGTATAATCCTTAATCAAGGAAAATACACCATTGATATACTCGAGATTTAGAATGTTGGATTGTAGATCCATGACCACACCTATGGAGACAAATCTGCACAAGCTAAAGGAAACAGCTGCAGAATCTGAGTTTGCAGATCCTACACTCTATAGACAGATTATTGGATCTCTGATGTATTTGGTAAACACAAGACGTAATATATGTTATGTTGTAAATGCACTAAGTCAGTTCATGTGTGAACCCAGGGAAATACATCTTGTTGCTGCAAAGCATATTCTGAGATATCTTCGAGGAACTATTGGTTTTGGTTTGAAATATAAACATGTAGAACTTGACCTACATGGATTCACTGATTCTGATTGGGTTGGAAGCATAGTTGATAGGAAAAGCACATCAAGATGTTGCTTAAGTTTAGGATCAGGAATGATCTCATGGATATGTAGAAAACAGTCTTCAGTTGCTCAGAGTTCTACAGAAGCTGAATACATTGCAGCCTCCATGGGAGCAAGAGAAGCTGTATGGCTCTAGAAATTGCTTGTAGGACTGTTTGGTCAGCCCTTAAATCCTACTGTCATCTACTGTGACAATCAGAGTTGCATCAAGCTTTCAATGAATCCAGTATTTCATGACAGGTCTAAACACATTGAGATTCCTTATCACTATGTTCGAGATATGGTGGAAAGGAATGTGATCCAACTGAATTATATTAGTGTAGGTGATCAGATTGCAAACATTCTTACCAAGCCTCTCTCCAGGATCAAGATTGAACACTTTAGAGATAAACTTGGTATGGTTGAAAATGTTATTTAATTTTGAGATAGAGTCTCATTTATTCTGATATACTAATATATTTAAAGATGTTTAGTGTGTAAATTTTTTTATTTGTCATGTGTGTGACTCCATGATTGCATGGGCCTTCTGTTAACATTATTGAAGGGTGATGAATTTTCAATAATGAACACTTGTTTCAAATTGATATTGTAAGGCGACGATTTTACAATTATCAATTTAACTATCTTGATGGATATCATGTGACTTGATATCTGTGGACATGTCATGATAGTATATATATCTCTGAGACATTATGGTAGATATCTGTTGGTTGATATCATTAAATAAACAATAATTATGATAGAGATCTTCATGGTGAATATTATGAACATAATATTCGTGGACATGCCATGAAATCATTATCAGTATGGTAGGCATCATGTGACTTGATGTCAGTGCACATACCTTACTTGATAACTATGAGTTATGGTGAGTATCATGAGACTTGATATTCATTGTTGAACCATATCTTTGAATATCACTATGGTGTGATATCTCCTCTCTTCACAATCAATGGATGAATTGTGATGTTTTCTCTAACATGAAGTGTGTCCTCCCTAGTTAAGAGGGAGTGTTAATTTTGTAACGTCGGTCATATACTAATATGTTAACGTTAACTAATGATAAATAAAACCAAAGTTAACTTATCGCGTTTGACCAACGGTTACACCGTTCATGGTATCGCGTGGTAAAGCGATTCTCAAACAAGTCGCACTCCTTCCGATCGGGTAAGTAAACGGTGACTAGTTTATATACTGTGGTGAGAGGTACGTAGGGAAGAGATGTGTCTTCCCATGTTGGTATCGCGTGGTAAAGCGATTCTCAAACAAGTCGCACTCCTTCCGATCGGGTAAGTAAACGGTGACTAGTTTATATACTATGGTGAGAGGTACGTAGGGAAGAGATGTGTCTTCCCATGTGGGAAGACATATCTCTTCACTACGTAACCCCTCATCCACTTATATAGCATACTTACATTGAGGAGGATGCACACACCGAAATTGATAAGTGTGGTGCATCTTTAAAACACGCTATAGCAGATAAAATACAACTTTCAGATCATATCTCCATCTCTTCTATTTTGATCATAGAATTTTGAAAGAACTTAACACTCCATACCCAAAATTCAGACCTGAAATGTGTTGGGGCAGCCAAGGTCATCCATTTTCAGACTTTCAGAGGGTGTATTCAGACTTAAAAATCAGAAAATCAGACTTTAATACACTATTTTTCAGAGTGTATTCAGACCTGGGTATACTTTTTGGGCTTCAAATCAGTCATTTTCTGAGTATACCAAGGTGTCTTCAGACTTGGTACTCAGAAAATCAAATCTGAGACAACTTTCTAGCACCTAAATTAACCATTTACAAGGGTGTCTTCAGACTTATTTATTGCAATCAGACTTATCCTAAGTCTGAAAATCAGGTTTTCAGAGGACAAATTTTTCAGATTTTGATCAAATCTCATGTATTTTCCACAATTTGTGTTATCTAATGTTGAATTTATGTTTTTCATGAGCTTACAGGTGTGAAAACTATTTGAAATCAGAACCTTAATTATTTCTGGAAAATTATTTGTGAGGACAAAATGAGGAACATTGAATGTCTTGATGGGGTTTGAATTTCCACTCCATCGAATGGTGATCAAATCAAACAAAATTTTCAAGGACAATGAGTCCCGATGAGGATCAGATTTCCACTTGAGGGCAAAATTACAAAGGAAGGGACAAATCAATTCGAATGGAGGTCAATAACAAAGTAGTCCCTATAGGCATCAAATTTCCACCGAGTGAAGGGAGGGACAAGGATAATGCGGATGTTTTGAAGACTGATCCGTCCGTATGCGGATGGATTTCCCACCAAGGTTGAAATAAAGTTTATCACATGGGTGTTTGATTCAATGTTTGTTTGTTTTGCAGGTCTGCTACAAGGAAGGGAAGCACAATGATCAAGGCTTGAAGAGGATGCATATTGCAAGGACATCACAAATGTAGATGGGGAAGATCAACACTTCAAAGGTTGAAAGAGAATTTCGGGACAAAGATTTCCAAAGGCAAAGATGTGGACTAGAACAAACATGAAGAGGACTTCGCCTTGATTGTGAACAAATGAAGGAAAGCAAGTTCAAGATATGAGCACAAGGTATTTCACATTAAGAAATCAAGAACTACATCAAGGAATTTCAAGGTCGAAGAACATTAAGGAGGAAATAGTTCATGGGGAATTCCCAGACATAAGGATGGAATGCAAAGTATCATAAGGAATTTCGAACATTATGAAGAAGAAGAATGTACAAGGTAAATTGATTAAGTCTATGAGGCAAGCTAAGGTGGCATCCCAGTCACCATTCATTCAATCCAAGTGTACCAAGTCAACATTCATTCAAGGAGGGAATAGGTGACACATGGCGCTACATCAAATATTATTTATCTTTCTTATCCTCATCTCTCATTGGTCAATGTAATGGTGGTTGTAACAAACCATAATTAGGGTTTCTATCTTTCGATCTTGGCCATTGATCTTGAATCGATCTGAGCCATTCATTGTAACGAGCTATCTATATAAGGCTCAGTACTCTCATTTATAAAGGTTAATAGAATAGAAGAATAGTGAGCGGTAGAAGAGTAGAAGATAGTTAGTAGTTAAATCATTAGAAGTTAGAGTAGGAGTAGAGTAGGAGAAAAAGAAATTGTTGCTAAGACTTGTAAATGAATATACTCCTTTCATTGAAGATATGGTGAAATGTGTTGTTTCAACAAGTTGCATGGTTTCCAATTCTCATTTGCTTTCATGTTGATTAGATGAATGGAAGATATCATGGATGATTAGTGGTGAAATTCGTTTAATCCATACCACTAGCTTCTTGCTGATTGTAACTTTGCCTTGTGTGCTCAATTGGAATATGAATTGAACTTAACTTCAATTATTGCTCATCCATCGATATGCATTGCCTTGATGGTATTGACGTTGATGGTAGTAATTTGAACATTTATAACCTTACCTTAGACGATTGCACTAGCTCTGTGGAGTTCTTCAATGATGTCAAAGCAAAGCCTAGTAGAGTCTCACCAAGTCATTCACCACTTCTTACATTCCTAGGAGTAGATTAGACTCTCTAAACCCTTTCCTTTTGATCTTTCTTTGTTAGATAAGTCAGTCCTAAGTTCCAGCAACGTCCAAGTATTCAAGCATTCATGTACAATGTAAGTCCCCTTGTGATTCCAGCATTATCACATCAAACCATTGAGCTTATCCACAAGTTAAGACCTAACATTTCGTAACCTTGGAGTTGTTTGAATTGATCACGAAGCATAGAATTTGAGAGACTTTGTTCAAGAGAGGATAAGATACCTTGGTATTTTATTTTGTGTTCGATTGTGCATAAAAAACACATCAACACCCACCTGACTTAACTACTTATGGTGCAAACAAAGCATTATTAGATGTAACAAGCATTTATTTCCAACATACTAATATCTATTCTAATATTTATTTATTATGTAAGATCTACTAACTAATGATGTAATATTCTATTATTCTAACTTTCTCCCTCTTTTACATCAATCTAAACAAAGGATGAAACACTACATGGACTGAACAAAACAACCCATTTGTAAATTTGATGAAATGACTCTTCTAAATCTTCTACTCACCCAACACACATCAAACTGATTGCATCAATAGATTTCCTGATTGTTTAACTTTGCAAATCCTTTCTACCACATGAGAGAAGAAATCCCAACCTCTGTGCACAAAAAGAGAACAACTCTCCTCTGAGGTTCCACTCTCCAAGTGTGAAAATACCTCCTTTAGCACCTACACAATGAGATAACTTTCCTTAAAGAGTGTCAATATCCCTCTAGTGTGGTGGGAACTAAATCTCTCCATTGGTGTACAACAAGAACAAAACCAATGTAGTTACACTCATCACACCACACTATCTACAAAACAAGTAAATATAGATACACTATCTAAAACAACAAGTAAATATGGATACACTATCCACGCTTATTTCAAAGGTTACATCATTCACAAATACTACCAAATCCCCTCGCTCCAAGAAAGGACACAAATTTGGTGGTGCTTCTCAAACAATCTACCATCTTAGAGTGAGAAGCTAACATGAGATGGGGGAATTCCTTCAAACTCCTTTGTCATCTAGCCACCTTTGCTATTGTTTCACTCTATTCATTTGATGTCACATGTTAGTCTCTAAAATCCTTGAATGCCCTATAATGTGTAGCATGGATGGCCCAAAGAGTACAAGAACCTTCAATAAGTTGCTCTAATATTGCATTTCATAATTTTTTCTTCGGCCTTATACTTTACCTTTTATGGATGTTTGAAACCATTCAGTGTTGGTGCACCTCATAAAATAGCACGGCCCTTTTTGGTGTTTTTCTCAAATCATTTTAGAATTCATTGTGCAAGTAAATGTTGCTGAAAAATAGAATTATTAACTGGTTGCTGCATTGGAAAGAGATTAGATTTAACTCCTATTGGCTTTCCCAAGCAAATCAGAAGCTTATCTGCAATTTGTTGCAATCTGCTGGTTTGTGTTTCGTTTGGGTATTCTACTATTGATAGGGTGACTTTATACCACTACAGTTTGTACCTCTAATCCTCTTTGTCACGGTAATGTTGATGCTCAAACAAGCACTATGCATTCACATCATAGTTACAAGACTCAGATAGGGATCAAACTTGGCAAGTTGATTTTTGACTTGGGCTTGGAGTCAACACTCAAACTTGGCCAAGACTCAACAAAGACTTGGCAAATTGAAAAAATCATGAAATATAGAGATTTTTTAAATTTTAAAATCTTTAATCTTGCACCCTAAATAAGCCTTTGACACAAACCTTTATTGCGCATGCCATTTTTCATAATTTTGTCTTTTAACCATCCTCCAAAAATCTGTGAACCCTTCAAAAAATCCTTGACTTTCATACTTTTATGTTTAAGCATTTTTAATTTTTAATTCATTTTTTCCCTAATTTCCACAAGCCTAGTCAAGTTTACCTATCAAGACTTGCTGAGTCTAGGTGAGTCTCACCAAATCTTGCATCTAATGTTGTGATAACTAGAGTGCTCTTGTGATCTTGAGGAATCCAATTCATTTCCAACAAACCAAGCATATTGAGATCCATATGCCTATATCAAAGATTTTATACAAAAGTTGATCATAGATCTTCAATATTGTCCCTCATCAAAGTAGGTTGCTAATATATTTATCAAACTTTTCATAGAGAGCACATATGTTTATCTTTGAGCTCTTTCGGGGGTGCAAAACATTATCAATTTTGGGAGGCTATATAGTCCTTTACTCTTCCACCTTCATTTCTTTGTTTTTTTGGTGGTGGTGGTGGTGGGGTGGACGTGAAGGGGGGAACTCCCACTTCTGCTTTGGAGTCTTTTTTTTTCCGATTGTACATGTTACCTAACATGGCTTGTTTTGTCAAGACCCATTTCTTTTTCTACCTCAATTATGCTTAAAGGGGGTGTTGGAGTAATATTCATATTTCACCTATTATATTTACTCTAGCAATTTCCTTTTTATCACTTAGGTAGGACAAGATAATGATTATATGTCATTCCCTTATTTTTTTGGATTATATTTTCCTTATCTTTTTCAGATTTGGAAACTCCAAGGGCATCTCCTTGTTTTTGTAGGATTTTTTCTTACTCTTATCCTCATCGTATTTGGAAACTTTGAGGCTATATATTGTATCTCTTTCCTTTCATTTACCATATTATTGAATTCAGATATTAGAGTGCTGAAATTCACGCCCTTTGATTGTTAAAGAAATTATGTCATCATAATTTTGTCCCTAGCATAGATTTATTATTGCAAGTTCATTAGAAAATCTGATTGTGGGGGAGGGAAAATGGTAGTGAAAGGAAGCACTTCAAATGGTAGTTCTATGGAAGACAATGGACTTTATGGTAATTTGCAACAAATTTGTTAATCTAAGGGGGAACTTGCCTATGGAAATGCCATTTTTGCTCACTTGGATATCATAGAAGCATCACAAGAGTGAATGAAAACCTCCAAAGCATTGGCATAGGAGTTGGGGCATGGGGTTCGCTCTGACTTTGAGCTAATGAAATTGAATAATGGTGACATCTCTACAGTTCAACACTTTTCCAAATGCATTGGTACTTAACCTACACAAGTTCCTATTTTTGAATCATCTAGTAAAGTCTAAGGGGAAATGTAAGGCCATAAGTTTAGCTTCAAACTTAGTGGTACATATGTTTAATGTATAGGAAAAAAATTCTTTATTAGTTGCTGTAATGTCCTAAAATTGCACCCCTTGCAATTTTGACCGCATTTGGGGCCTTCACCTTAGTGTTTTCATCCTCATGCTTGATTGGGACCTATTTATGCCTCCCCCATGCAATAAACATCATATTTTCACACTTTACCTTGCTGGGACCCCTTGTCCTTGCCCTAAATTGGGGTAGGATTAGGGCATGGCACTGTGGTCCTCACCAGGACCATGGCGACATGCCATGGTCCTCCTCAATTGGGCCCTGATTTGAACCCTTGGCCCTATCTCAAATTTGAGTGGGAAACTTTTCCCCATGTTGGCCTATGTCGGAAAATTAATAAGTTTGACGACAGACAAGTATATAAGGAGGTCTTCCCCTCTCATTTGGGCATAAGGCAATAAGGTGGAGATGATCATAAGGCAAGGAGACTACATTCAAGCATTCAAGCATTCTTCAAGGATGCATATTCTTCATCTATCCATTGGAGCAACATTACATCATTCATTTGCAAGCATGTGTGTGTGATTAGGGTTTTGTCATGTTCATGCCATTTCATACAACATATGTGATTACATTCAAGAAGCAAAGCATGATTATCAGTCATTGCAGATCTAAGGTATACCTTTCCATTATTTACTTCAGTATTTGCAGTATTTCATTTAAGGTTGATTCCAAACCGGGGTTTGACCAAAGGCAAGCCCCTATTCCCAACACATTTCCCTTTCCTTTTGTGTGCAGGAAACAGGTGTGCGACTGTACCTCTGGAATTAAGATTTATTTGTAGAGATGGAAAAACCCTTTTCAACGCGCAAAAAGTTTGGAGGACCAAGAAGGTGGGCGTCCTTGTCCAAACACACGGTCCCTGCTACTTTTGGCGGATTTTGCAAAGCAGCTCCAAATCATTTCATACCTCTCAGATCTAGGTGCACAACGAAATCCCGAATCTGTAGCTCATTGTTTTTGCATATTTTGTCTTCAATTCCAGCATTCTACTTGTTTTAACAATTCAACTTACAAAAGAGGAAAACCCAAAATAATCCAATCTACTTAGTATTCAGTCCTTGTCTCATTTAGGATTGGATCTAGTGGATTCATCTCCTCTTTTATATGTAAAGTCCTCCAAGTGAAAACTAACTTAGTGATTTCTCCCTTCCATGTGGTGAATTTACTAGGCTCAAATTTTCCACTTTACAGTGGCATTCCATTCTATGTTGCTTGCTATATTTTAAGGAGGCTTTGTCCAAGGTTGGATAATCAAGGCCTTCATAAGTGGGATGATAGGAGATAAACTTGAGGACTACTATTTTGGATAAGAAATATTCCAAGACAAATGTACTATTGGAGAAATGAAGGTCACATGGATGTAGCCTTAGCATAAATGGGAGGACGAATATTAGACACTATCTACTTACCACTATCATATTCACACTTAAGGAGGGTGACAGACTTAGGGCAACTGATTATTTAACGAACCACAAGGATGCGAAATTTCATTATAGATCCTCATAGATACCATTTAGGGGATTGACCCTAACATTGTGGTACAAGTTGGGATAGATGCAACATATATGTTCAGGCAGCTAGGAAGTTGGTTGAAGCTATGTATAAGCAAATCTATTGAACTATTTGTTGTATGCATACATTACAAATGCACTCAAGGACATCGACAAATAAGAGGATCAAATAGGGTGTAGTTGATGCCAGAGATTTGCCAATGTTCATTTGCAATCAGCACATCATATGCACTATTTTGGTTTTTCTCCAAGATGGAATATATCAAATTCATTCTAGTGGAGAGGAATCAATTGGTTGATTTGAAGACTTGACAAGAGTTGAAGTGAAGGAAGTGATGAATAGAGACACTTTCTGGTCAAATGACAATTTGTAACCTTCATCATATCCTAAATGTTCATTTCGATCAAATATGGACCTATCATAGTTCTAGTCTCAAGAAGATATATGAGTGCATTGATAGCATGCTCAAATAAATGAAGGCGACTATTTGACAAAGAGACCCTACCTTGTTCTAGGATGTGGACATTTAGCCTATCATTCAACATAAGTGGGAGAGACTCAAAGCTCCTTTGCATTGGCTTCCTATGAACTAAACCTGAAGTGGTGTGTAGAAGCAGTAGTGCATCACCCCAGTTATACCCAAATTTTCTGCACTTCTTTTCCACTGAGAAATCATGTCAAACAGCTTATATGCATGGCAAGATAAAGGTTTCTGTTTGTCTCTGGGGTATTACTGATTGTGAGTTTTTCATATAACACTAAAAATGCTCGATTCTCATTCATAGAAGAAGTAAAAATACAATGTATTGATTCACAAATAAATTTCAGACCTTATATTTCATTCTGCCATAGTTTACAGATTTGCTTTCATATTTGGAATTCATGACCACAACATGATACTCACACATAAATAGATTGCAATGTTTCATCACAAATAATAGTTCTATTTCCAAATAGAAGCCAGCTGTTACACTAACAGAAGTTTGCTACTAGTTACAGAAATAAGGGTCACACAAATTCTAAACTTAAGGTTGCAATGCAAACTCTGCTGGAAAACACCATGTTTTTGCCTTGGAATGAATAACAATAAGCTGCAATTACTGAGTTCAAGGAATGATACTCCAACCCTTACATCCCAGTTCATTACACTGCATTCCCAAATCTCACACCATTCCTACTCTCTCAGTGATCAGCAACAAGTGTCCACCATGTCTTGGCCCCCACCTGTCCCTTCACCCTGAATAGCATCTAACATAATCTGCCCCACGACCTTGATTTTGGTGTCTTAAATTGAACAGCAAGGTCTGAGACTCTGAGCAGCTTACATGCTGATGGTAGAAGCCTCGAAACTCCACACTAACTCCCATTTTGGCAGCCAATGACCCTTATATCTGCAGCTAGCATCTTTAGAATTTATCGCCTTGCTGATATGGATTTCTACATCCAGCAAGGAATCATCAAAACTTAGACCAAACCTCTGTAGCAAACCAACATAATCTTCAACCTTGTCCTCAAGTCTTGCTAGGAATGCCTATCATGGCTAGCCTAGGAGGAATGAAGTATCAGAATCGCCCAAGGATTAACACCTATCTGGTATCAATGCTCTTCCTTGCAATGGTGTCCCTTGAAGCTTCAATAACCTAATATACCACTCTCCTCTATTGCCCAGCAAGATAGACTATGGTGTCCAACTTCCTGGCAACTTTTAAAACTGTGAATACTAAAATTTGTCTTGGAAAAAGGCTTCACCAAATTGCCAATCTTCAATCAAACTTGCGAAAACTCCTTTATGCACAATATATAACCTGGAATGAGCCACACCAAATTAACCAAGGAGGATCTTTCACCACCGTGATTAATCTTCTCTGAGAGGGTTTCCATCTATAGGAAGGCTAAGATGAACCAACTTCAATTCCACAAGAGCCACAAGGGTTTCACCAAAAGAAATAGAAATAATTTACATAATCCAAATGAGCTCACCAAATCTCCTTTTATACTTTTTCCAGCAGAACTTTTCAAATGACATATTTTAAAATTCATTTTTAATTAAATGCTCATTTTTGCTCCAAAAGACACTTCTATGAAATAATAATAATATTTGATGTGCAAGTTCCTTATTTTATGTGTCCATGATTTAAATTTTTTTATCCCTTTGCCAACAAACTAATACACTAAGGTGCTTTTTAAATTATTTTAATAAAATTATGCAACCTTAGTAAAATAATTAAATTAAAGCCAATAATACATTCGAGTTGCAAAAACTTCTAGTAAGCATCAGATTCAAAAAATGACTATATTGGAATTTTATTAATGATGAATAATGAAAATCAAGGTTGATTGAGTGACTTATGATAAATAGATCTCTCCAAGAATCTTGGAAAACACGCCAGAAGTTGGAATTCACTTTGAAAAGTGTCATAGAAGTCCTCAAGACCAACTGAGCTCATTTCCAACATTAAACATCCCCTCTAACAAGGTTGACAGTCACCAAGAAAGTCAGAGCCAATTACAATATTGAAATGACCGAAAATGGGGACAATACAGAAGCTAGGTAGGATTCAGTAATATGCACCCTTACTTTTTTGCTTTCAGAATTCTGAATATGATGTTTTGAAAGATAACCCACAATATAGAAATAGATAGTGCAATAACAACTTCTACAATATTGATATGCAAAGAAATAACACCCAAATGCACAATATTCAAAATACCCACAACTCGAAATGTATATCAGATTTAGTAGAGAGTGTGAACACAATAAAGGACCAGTATTATCAAATACCTATTTTGACTTTTTCACACATCACCCCATTGCAAATAGGGACCCCTCTTTTTGCTTAGTAGTCTAGTCGTTTGCTAGGGTTTAGTGTGTTTGGCAGTAGTTTGGGCCTTGATTGTGAATTTGTCCTTAAGGATGCGATCTAGTCACCAAGTCCTGGTCCAGAATCCATGAGTGAGCTTCAGGAATGTAAATTGAGGGCGAGGTTGTGAGGAGTGCAAAATGTGGTTGAAAAGTTGTCAAAAGTTGTAAAATCTTGTAAATGTTGTCAAAGTTGTTAAAATTGCAAAAAATGTTGTCAAGGAAAATTGTCAAGAAATTGAAATGTTCAGCGTAGAAAAAATGGTGAATCTTATGTATTAAACATGTCATGTCTATAGTTTTATAACTTTAGTTCCCTAAGACTAAGAGTGCAATAGAATCCAAATCGTGATTAAATTTTGATTGACTAGATAATTTCATCTCTACTAAATATAGAGTTGACAAGTCTTGGACTTGAATCCTTTATAAGCCTACTTTTCGCATTCAGTAATCCAAGTATTTCATGTCCAATGAATTGATGGACCTCTAGGCCCCTATGAAATCCAATTCATAAAAAGTTTCCAATCTGCCAAGTAAAGGAATAACTAAGTTTGGACCTGGCGTTACTTTAGGTTCTAATTAAATAGGCTTCTCATGTTCATGATTTAAACTTCATTGCCCTGAGCCTCTTGCATACCTGCCTGCATGGATAAATTCTGCTTGACTGAAAATTTCACATCAAGAGGCTATCACATATCATGTATAGCATATTTTTTGGACCCAGATTTATTATATTCTTGGATTCAGTCGGATGATTTGTTTGAAAAGTCAAAATTGTGTTACTTGGCAAACCCATTGAAGTGAGTAAACT
This sequence comes from Cryptomeria japonica, assembly GCF_030272615.1. Lineage (NCBI taxonomy): Eukaryota > Viridiplantae > Streptophyta > Pinopsida > Cupressales > Cupressaceae > Cryptomeria > Cryptomeria japonica. The sequence goes on from NC_081415.1 coordinate 560,338,937, forward strand.
CCAATTTAATCTTGCCTTGCATTTGTTAATACACTGTCTTGAGCTCAAATGCCTAGTGACTATACCCTGATATCTTGTCCTGTCACTGTATCCCAAGTAAGCTTGTGGCAATCTTGACTGCTAATGTGGCCTAACTTGAATGTCTCACATGACCTAAGATATCAAACATGACAACATATACACTTGACTTTCGACTACATGCGCATCACATGTTGATTTCACCTGGATTCAGATTTAATAATCTTTTTTCTTAACACAAAAATTAAATTGGATTTATTTAGTGATAGAAAAAAATTTAGCAATAAAAGTATCACAATCTGATGATATCTTGTTGTTTGCACATGGCTTGAGGCAGTGAAATCTAGGACAACCTCTTTGAGATTAAATGGACAACCATTGATTGGCAATGGATGTCTGCTGCAACGAGATTTCTAGTGGTCAAATATGTCTTAATGCCTGTTTGGTCTTGAGAATTTAAGTGGTATGGCTATTAAATGATCAGAAACAGGCCTCATGTTATCTAGGTCTTTCGTACATGACTTTTTTTCTTGTCAAAGCCAATTGAGAGGCACAAGGAGACCTACAGCATGATTAAATGGCTGATTTTATCTTGGCGCCAAACTGGAACTCTCTTCAGACCAAAACGTTAATGCTTGTGACTGACTTAAGAGGGATGTAACTGACTGTACCTTGTACTTTGCAGGTATATAAATATCTCATTATTTAGCTATGTTGAGAAACTTGGGAAGCATGACTTCTTCTGTGCAAGTAATTTGGTGGAGAGTCTCTTTCTTTGTCAAAGCTGTCTCTGTTTATCTGGGAGTGTAATCACCATAGCTTATACAAGTCTTAATTTTTGTGAACAGGATTAATGTGTTTCAACGTATTCTTGGAAATGATTTTGCTTGTCACAGCTTGCACATGATTTTAGTGTGATTGTTTCATATTCTCTTTCATTTCCAGATATAATCATTTGTCTGTTGTACTTTCCTTAAATGAGTACATCGCTCTTTCCTTCATGTTGAACTAGGACTGATGATTGCTCAAGTGGGTTTTATTGTGTTTGCAAAGGAGGCTTGCCAAGTCAATGGGTGCTTTTTGGTGAACAATCTTGTCTTTCTCACTCCTCTTTCCCCTTTTTCTCTTTTTCCCCCTCTTCAGCCTTTTCCTTTTCTTTCCGTCTCTTCCATTATCCTTTTTCTTTTTTCTTTTTTTAATCCCTCAGTTAGTTTAGGTGTAGTTTAGGTTCAGAGTAGGTTTCCTTTTGCTCCATTGCTATATCTTGCTGCAAGAGCACCTGCCATTGCAGTTAGATTCAAGACATTTCTTTTTATAAGTGGCTATCTTTTTGTGAGTGAAAACTGAATAGTGTGTGTGCAATCAAATCCTTGAAACATTGATCAATCACCTTAGCCCCTTGTTGAACAGCAGGACATAAGCCTCTGAAGCTATCCTAGTATAGCCAGATTGTTGGTGGCATATGGACCCCCATGATTGTTGCATCTGCTTGCCATTCACCTTCTCTCATATTTTTTTAGTTCTTCTACTACTGAGAGAAAGTGGTTGACATAAAGCTTCATTTACTTTGTTAAGAGGAACAAACGTACCTCCAGAAGAACAGAGAAGCATATTGTCATGCACAATGCCTTGCATTTCATCGATCAAAAGACACCTCAGTACAGTGAAAGCCTAGCAGCATGGTGCGATGTAGAGCAAGGAGAAACATGATGTGCATCTAGTTGGGGTCTTGTTGTGGGAAGCAGTTGATTTAGAGTCCAACAATTCTTGTGATTATTAGTTTTCAACATATCCATCCAATAATGAGTCTGCTTGTTGAGCTAGTCATGTACTTTGCATGATGCATCATTTCATTTTTTGGGATCTGTTATTGTAAATCAGGTTTTGAAGTTCATATTATGCCTATGATCCTTACTATCAGTTTATTAGATGGATCGTGGAATCAATAGATGGTTATTGTACTTACTATTTAAAGTTTCAGCTTCTTTTGGTTTGCTTGTATATATGTTTACGTATTTTTAATTTGTTTGTACCTCAAAAATTCAAAATGTCAATTTTGTGTATTCTTTTAATAGTTGCCCATCAGCATCCCCAATATATGTCCTCCTCACCACCTAGACAAGTAGTATACTTCTGGTGGTATCCTTTCGGGTTTCTTGCCTCTTAAAGAAACTTCTCGATTTTATGATCTTTTGAGACTTCATTGATGTAAATCTAAATTGATGCAAGTTGAATAATTAAAAAGACATACCATTAGTATCAAATGAAATTCTAATGGGATTTGCATACTTGTATATGCAATTAGGCAAAACAATGCTAGGAAATAAATGAAATTTAGTAAACATTATGTGCTCAAAATCTTCCACAGATATTTTATAGGAGATAGTCCGACCACACAAAATTAAGATCTCATAATTACCATATAGAACCTTAGTTCAAGTTTTCCTGTATTTTGTATAGTTATGTGTGCACAAATGTGAAACACCAGAATCGAGAATCAATAAAATTGCAATAGTTGGACAGAGGTACAATTCCTCGCCATTTGATTCAAGCACTCTTGATGAATGTTTTGTTGAAAATTGATATAAAAATTGTTCCATATAATGGTACTGTATGGAGGACCTGAATGAAACTGTTTAATAATTTAACTTGTCTGAAGAATCAATTATTCGGATTCCATATCTTTATGGGTGCTTTTTATGCAGTGTATTGGTGCCAGACTTATATCGAGGAGAACCTTGGCACAAGGACAGACCCCAGAGTGAATTTGAAGAATGGCGAAGAAATCATCTACCAGCAAGAGTTGCAAGTGACATTGATACATCTGCAAAATGGCTTTTAGATGAATTTTCTGCTGTTGGAATATCTGATAAGTTAGGTATTGTGGGTTTCTGTTTTGGAGGTGGTCGTTTAGTTGAAACTCTTGCGAGAGATACACAATCTCGTTTTGGTGCAGCAGTTTGCTTCTACGGAACCAGATTAGATCCTTCCTTGGCTGCTCAATTAAAAATACCAGTATTGTTTATAGTAGGTGAGAATGATCCACTGTGTCCTGTTGACTTGTTGCATAAAATGGAGAGTCAAATAAAAGGATCTCAAGTCCGTGTTTATCCTGGTAGAGGTCACGGCTTTGCTCACCATTCAGAGTCTCTCGAGGAAGATAAAGATGCCGAACATGCATTCACCACTGCAAGAAATTGGCTGCACAAATACTTAGTTGAAAATGTAAATGTTACTGAATGAAGAATAACTTTCTTTCTGAAAGTGTAAATTATTTTTATTTTCTGAAGTGCAACCGTATGTTAATGCTAGAAGAATTAAGTTCACATCTTATTGGAGGAACTGATTCTTTGCATTTTTGAATTGTAGTAGGTAGTCACCATGCCTTGTGTGAATTGTTCATTTAGCATTCATAATCTTTTCTTTATGATCTCTGGCTGTTTCTAGAAAATTGTGCACTATAACACTGACTACACCTTAATCTTCATATTTTGGATACTTCCCTGAAACACACTTCTCCCATGACGAGAACTACATGAAGCAAATATCAGTAGATACGTGAGAATAGATGGAAGGGTTCTTACATAAGTGAGTTGGAGGATGGAATAAGTGGACTTGCAATTTCAGCTGTTAAATATTGTAATTATCTTCTGTTGTTTTTTAACTATTAAAGACGAGAGAACTGTGATTAGCATATTGACAATAATAGTACCAGTACCTAAGCCTGTCTTATATTTTGGTAAGACTGTGAGCAACTTGAAATTTTAAAATGTGAGCATGTCCCTAGCGCCTGCTTTTACCAAATATCTAGAAGGCGTATGATTACATGCCTGCATACAGACAATTTAAGCCGTATGATTACATGCCTGCATGCATTGATGCTCGTAGAGAGTTTAAGCCACAAAGAGCATTCAATTTACATACCATTGACATTGAAAACCGAAAGTGTACATGGAATTTGTTTACTGCTCTATCTAATAAAATCAATAGATGAATTAACAATAGTGATGACAATGCATATCAGATATAGGAGTAAAATATATCTTTGTTCGCTCATGAAACTATTATGGAGAAGAGAAGAACACCAAAGATGGTCAGTCAAGAATCGAAGTTGATAATACATAATCTATTTAAAAGATCGACGGTTGCCAAACACCTAATCGATGCTTATGCCAACAAACACTTAAACATAGTTGGATAACCAATATTTTTTATTTGTAGTCAGATAACCAATATTATTGAAACATAATAATACATACAACATAATTTAATTATTTGAGTTTCGGACAGGAAAAACTTCACAAAACTTAAAAATATGAAATATCCATAGAAAAAGGGAAAACAAATTGTTCTAGTTACTTCATGCCAAAATATAGTACGCAGAATGAAAATACCTTGTTTCGGTTCATGATGAGCTTTGCTAGGGTTCGAGGTTGCGTATTGCGTATTGTTTTTTTCAGACCACATTTACTGCGGGACTTTTGTGTTTATTATGGCTCCGGACAACTTTAGCGCAATAGTTGATGCTGGTGCTGGAGTTGTTGCGACGGACCCTCATGGCGCCTCAAAACAAGCGCCCTTGCAAATTTGTTCCGAAAGTGTTTCACGAGGTATGTCCTCACCTGATATTGTGCTTCATATTCAATATTTTGATAATGCCTGTGAGTGGCTTGAAAAATGCACTTTGATAGGCTATTTTGTGGGTAGGATCCCTCCTGAAAGCATGATTCGTGATTGGGTCGCCAAAGCCTGGTCTCCTCATGGAGTCCGGCTTGATGGCATCCAAAGTCTCACCAAGGGCTTCTTTTTTGTTTCTCTTTTCGAACCCTTCCCATGTTGAGGCTATCCTCTCTCACGGGCCATGGACCGTTCGGTCTTCCCTTCTAGTTTTTCAGCGCTGGTCTCGGGACTTTTTTGTCTCAGATGACAAAAAGTTGTGAGTCCTGGTCTGGATTGAGTTCCCTGGTCTTCCTTTGCCTTGTTGGCCTTTCATGCAAACTATTGTTCAATCTGTTGGCAAAGTTATTTGCCTTGAGCCAAACCGTTTTTTTAATGCTCGCCTTCAAAAGAGGGTTTGCGTTGAGGTCGACCTTTCACGCGACTTGAAAGAAACTGTTGATATTCAAGTGGGAGGCAATACCTTCACCCAGAAGGTGCTTTATTTGAACCTTCCCAACACTTGTTATCGGTGCCAGTTGGCGGAACACAAAATCAGGGATTGTCCCTTGGCTATTCCGAAAATAAAACCCCCTGTTAAGGAGTCTGGCTCTCGACCTTTAAAGGGAGCTAAGAAGGATGAATGGACCACTGTAGTTCGCAAAGGCAAAAACTATGTGGCTTCGGCCCAAAAGCCACTCGTCGGTTCAAGTTCCCAGCCGACGACGAAGCTTCCTACGCAGACATCGTCTGCCCAAGCGGTCTCTTCATTGCTCGCTTCGGTTTCAAACTCTGACTAGCAAGGGTAGGATTCTTCTGAGGGTGTCGCTCGACCCCCTTGGGTTCGCACTCCTCAGGCTACGTCTACGATTTCTGCTCCATACTCTCTACGTCGTTCTCACAGCCCTTTTGGGCGTGCTGAGATTGCAGATGGTGGTTCTGGAAAAACGACGAGTTATTTCCGGTGGGGACTCTCTTCCTGGTCTCAGTTTAGATTTTTTGCACAATAGCTTCTCCTCTCTTGGGGATGAGGATGATATGCAATATTTTTCATGAATTACATCTCATGGAATGTTCAAGGTCTCATAGACCTCACCAGAAAGTATTATGTTCGAGATGTTCGTCGACGTGTTGTAGGCTTGGATGTTCTATGCCTTCAGGAAGTTAAAATTGATGGTTTCATGCTCACTATTGCATGCCGTGTTATTTGGCCAGATAGCCTTGTTTTTGCCTCCCAACATGAAGTTGCTCGAGGTGGAGTTGCTACTCTCATTTCACCTCGTTGGCTCTCTCCAATTATTTCTCATGATTTTGATCCCATGCAGCGTGTTGTATGGGTTTTACTGTCAATTGATAATCATTCTGTTGGGATTGTTAATGTTTATGCTCCCAATGATGCGGTTGATAGATCACACCTATGGCGCTGGATTGCTGACAATCTGCCACCTGCAACTTGGGTCATGTGTGGGGACTTCAATATGGTTGAGGTGGTGATCAATAAGGACGAAATTTTGCCTTTTCGATGGACAGCTGGCGAGAGGCAAGCCTAGTACTATATGTGTAATAAGTTGGGTCTTTTCTATTAATGCATGATAGCTTTGGTAAGATAAATGATTGAATGAGAGATAAATAAAGTCTCTTATTCAATCATTTATCATATTGATAACTATGATAAAAACCATCAAGCAATTAATTCATCCTTGATAGCCATTCTACATTTGCATATAAACAACCTATTGATAATCATACTATGTATTTTGCTCATGTTCATCGATCTAATAAATCTTGTACTTAGATGTATATCGATTAACATAAATAATGATGACACTGATTAACATATATCAGATTGCATATATTATATCGGGCTGCATATAACATATCGGGTTGCATATAATATATCGGGATGCATATCGGGTGGCAATATAAAGGTCACCGATAGTTATCGGTGTGTTAGTCTACACCGATAGTTATCGGTTGTCAAGGCTAACACACCGATAACTATCGACTGTTAGCGTTGGGCAAACACCGATAGACTTCGGTTATAATCCTACTCCACACCGATTGGCATTTACAGTAAAACATGCATTTGTTAGTATAAACAAAAAGGCACGATCAAGTAATGTCTTGATCGGTCATGACCGATCAAGGCATTGCTTGACCGTGCCCCATTTGTTATATACTTATAGTGAGTGGCATTCGTGAGATAGGACATAGAAAAATATTAAATGCTCCTCTCATCTACCACAAGCAAGAAGATAGTTAGATATATACAATAAGGCAATAATAAATACAACAAAATTAGATATTAGAATATAACTTGCATATTGAATGTAAATTGAACATCATTAACATTTTCGACCCCAACACAAACCGTCGCAGCCTTGGTGGTGTCTAGCACACTTGGTCTAATTTCAGAGTTGGCTCTGACAGTATTTAAAAGGCTTGATCTCTATGATAACTGTGCAATCTTTTCTTTATTTTTCTGAAGACCAAGATCTGCCCGTCACTCCTCTTGTTGATGTGATGTTGTCCGATCACTTCCCCATAAAGTTTAGCATTGAATGGTAGCCAGCTAAGCAACTTCCTTCCAAGACACGGTTCTACCTCAACACATCTCTCCTGCATCACCGAGCCACGATGACCCACATTCAAAGGGTTTGGAATTTAGAACCACGACCTCATCATCACACTGGTTGGATTGCGTGGTGGAATGATGCCATTACTCGCTCTGCAAGGTTTTTGCGCATTTATGGTCAACAACTTGCCATGTACTGCAGGCGGTCGTATGATGCGACCACCAAAGATCTATGTGCTGCTATAGAAGCTCTGGCCTTGAATCTCTTTGATTCTAACTTGCAACTTCAATTAGCCCAGCTCCGTCATCATAAACAAGTTGCTGATAGCTATTCTGCCAGAGGAGCTCAAATCAAAGCCAGGATACATTGGCTCAAGGTGGGCGATAGGGCCTCCAAAGAATTTTTCCTAGCTTTGCATGCCCGTCATACCTCTGTAGGGATTAAGAAAATCAAAGAGGGGCATGTTGTTCTCATCGAGTTGCCTGATATTCTGCAAGCTTTTGTCCATCATTATGAGAAGGTGTTCGCAGCGCAGGGAGACTCTCCGACCATAGCCCAAGCTTTGCAAGATTGTTTAGTTGTTGTTCCCAAACAGCTCTTCGAGCCTCAACAGACCTTTTGTGATCTCTTACTGACCATTGATGATCTCAAGGAAGTCGTTTTTTCTATGGTGGATGATAAAGCCCTTGGGTGTGATGGTTTCCCTTGCGAATTCTACAAAGCCCTTTGGCCTTGTGTTGGTCCTGACCTTCATAAGGTGTACCTTGAAGCTTTTCATTTGCAATCCCTGGGAGTGATGCTTAACCGGGGTAACATCAAATTTATCCCTAAGGTTGGGGACCCGGAGGACATTTGCAATTGGAGGCCTATTACCTTGCTCAATGTCTCGTATAAGATCATTGCCAAAGCCTTGGCTCTCAAGATTCGTCATCTCCTGCCTCTTATTGTTCGTCTGGAGCAGATTGGATTTATCAAGTCCAGGTTTATTCTGGATAATATTATTGGTGTTTGGGAAGGGATGGACTGGGCCAGACGCTCTAAACAACGGGCAATCTTTCTTAAGATTGACTTCGCTAAGGCGTATGATCGCATTGAGTGGCCATTTATTTTGGCTATGCTCAAAGCTCTTGGCTTCAGTCCCAGATTCATTCAGTTTGTCCAGATGTTATTCGGGGATGCCTTGGCCTGTATCACCATTAATGGCCGGAATTCTGAGGCTTTTGGCCTTTTCAGATCCATTCCCCAGGGATGTCCTTTGGCTCCTTCTTTATATGTTCTTGCGGCGGAAGGGTTTGGTTACTTACTTGCTAATGCTATCTCTGTTGGGCGTTTCTATGGTATCTCCCTGCCCGAGTCACCTTCTCAACTTGTCAATGACCATTTTGCGGATGATTGCTTCCTCACTCTCATTGAGGAAGAAGACAATATACAGGTCACTCTTCAATGTCTGGACACCTTTTGCTTGGCTTCTGGTTCGACCATTCAATGACACAAGACACAATGTTATAGGTAATCTTTTCTTCCTACCCCGCCTTGGATTCTTCAATATGACTGGAAATGGCTTCATCATGGTGAAATTTTTCGCTTTCTGGGCATTCCTTTTGCCTTTCAAGCTTCACCTGTGGATCTTTTGAATGTTGTTTTAGCCAGGATTGAGAAAAAGTTGGCCTATTGGATTACCAAGCCTCTTTGTCTAGCTGGTAAATTCCAAATTTGTTCAAAGGTTTTGGCTGCCACCCATGTCTATCACTCTTCATGTTGGGCTCCTTCTAAGGCCTCTTACATGAAGTTGGAAAGACTTCTACAGGCTTTTCTTTGGGCCTCTGGGTCTAACCATCAAGGTTTCCACAGAGTCGCTTGGGAGTATTGTTGTCTTCCCAAGGAGTCTGAAGGGCTCGGCCTTATTTCTACCTAGAAACAACGGCTTGCCTTATGTGCTAAATGGATTATTAGAGCCTTGTCTGGCAACGAAGCCTGGAAAATCCTTCTTCGACATTGCATCTCTTCAGGATTTCCTGCCAATAGGCCGACTTGGAAGGGAATTGGTTTTCAAACCCTGCTCATTATGAAAGATCCTGTTCAGATCTAGGGTACTTTTGTTGTTAAAAGTATTTGGCGTGCTTGGGAAGCTATCAAGCCTTGGCTTCAATGGGTGGGTGATGGTTTTCGTGACAAGATCTCCATGAACCAACACAACCTCCGGTGGTCACCTCTTTTTCAAGTGCAAGGGTTACCACTAACCAAAATCCGGGTGTTGGTGCTCAGCGTTTTCACAAACGCGACATTCATACACCTAAGGATTTGTTTTCCAGAGCTTCTATGAGTCTTCAGTCATGGGATGACCTCCAGGTCCAGTTTTGTCTGTCTCAACCAGATTGACAGACTTATGACCTTCTGGTTTCGGCCTTACCCTCACATTTCTTGCATAAGCTTGGCATTCAGTCTATCAGACCTTAGTGGAAAGATTGGAAGTGGTATCCTTGGACTCCTTTCACCAGCTACAAACCCAAAATGGGTTATCTCTAGTTGGTTCCCCATTTGCCTATGGTCCATATTCTCAATCAGCGGTGGCACTTGCAGTCTTCTCAAAATTCCTAGAGACTCAGGTTTCTTGTTGTCTGGTCCGCCACCATTGAACCCAAGATTGCACACTTTGCTTGGTGTGTGCTTTTTCAAGGGCTGCCTTTGGGTTCCAGACTTAAGCATTTGGAGGTTCTTGATCCCCGGTGCCCTTTTTGTGGTCACCCAAAAAAATTTATGCACATTTTTTGGTTCTGTAGAGGAGCTCAACAATACTAGAGCTAGATCCATGATTTCTTTCGACATTTTCAGCCTGAGCTCTTTTCTTGGCATATGGTTCTTCTGGGCGATTCGCCTAGAATCCCCTTCAAATTTTCCCAGATATGACATGCTTTCAAAATGGAGATCCTATTTACTCTTTAGAAAGATAGAAATACAGTTCTTTTTACTCACAACTCTTTGGATATTAATGTCTTGCTTTATGCTAAAGCTTGCATTTGTAATAATGTATTAATGCAGATTCAAGTACAAGCTGACAAAGTGGCTTTGGAGGTGGGCCACTTACAAGAGCTCCTCCAGCACTGGGGCGACGCCCCTTGTACAGTTGCCCGAGTGCTGCCGGATTCTATCTCTGTCAACCGCACTCCGCCCTGTGGCCATAGTTCCTCTGCCCGACGCTCTCAGACCCCGCGGTCCCAGGCTCCTCGTCCCTCCTCTGGCGGGAGGGATGATGCGTGGAGGCACCGCTTGACTTCTCCTCCGTGTTGTGGCTCTGCCTCGGGGTGGCCTTTTGTTGCTCCTGTGACTTTGGCTCCTCCTACTAGTAATGGCTCTGGGTGGCCTTCTGCCACCACCTCCAAGTTTCCCCGCCTAGCTCTGGCGATTTCGCCTCCCAGGTGGGAGGAAGGAGAAGAAGACAAAGGACCATGAAGATGGGTGGTTCGTGTCGGACCCGACTCCTGACCCTGCTGATGTATGGGGCAAGAAAGATGATCCAAATCCTCCTCCCTCGGCTGCCTCTGCTTTGGCTTCTTGAGGAAGTTTTTTGATGAATAGCTTTATTTTTTGACTCCGACATCTTGTCGTGTGACTCTCGCGAGGTGATCTTGTATCCCCTGGCCTTTTTTTGTGAATATGTACTTTAATATTATACTTAATAGAGAAGGCCTATTCATCAAAAAAAATATAGTATGCAGAGACATACAAACACATAAGAAATAAAAATGGAATATGACAAACTTGGAATCATTTATTTGCAAATTCTAATTCTTTGATTCCGACAGTTCTTTGAATCACCGATTCAACATTGTCGTGAGTCCATTAAAACAACAATACTAACAAGACAAATTAGTGTTATTTAGTATAATGTCCTTAGTAGTACTAGTGACACATGCTTGTAGCCTAAATCCAAGTCACATGAATGAAACCCAATATAATATAATGATTGAATCCACCATACATGTGATCCTATCCAGATCTCTTAGGTTTATTTGCATGATAAATGATAATTTTCATTCATTTCTCATCTCTTGTATTGATCTTTTCTTCCTAATGATGGATCATGGAGTTTGATCCAAAATGTCAAGGATATAAACTTACACAATTGATACTAGAAGCGATGCACAATAACACTACATGTTATGGAACTCATGTCTATAATGAACATCCTTTATGAGAGGGAATTATAGAACAAGCTAAGCAGTTAGAGCAGTTTAGAATCAAGCTCATTCATTTCTTTTCTCTTGTCTATCTCTCTTCTTCTTATGATAGATCATGGAGTTTGATTTCACATGAGAGGAAATAAACCTACACAATTGATATCAGAAGCTATGCACAATCATTTTCATATTTTATAATTACTTTGGCTTCCTATCCATAGCACAAATGATGAGATCCTAGCTAAGGTTGTCAATAATCATTAAGGTGGACTATATAGTTAATTAGGCATTCATTGATTTAATGACAATATAGGTTTAACCTTGTCAAAAATATCTTTAATAACCAGATCTAGAGAACCTCTACAATTTGCATGATTTACAAATGGATATGTTCTACAATTGACACTTTCCAAAATGATCAACAAGATTAAAATCAAATCTTTCATCCTCATTTTGTCGCTAGCTTTCAATAGTGAATTTCATTTCTTCAAGTTGTCTATTAGCATACCAATTTTAAATCAAAACATTAAGCATTGGTATTTTTAATGGAGATCTTTAGGGTCAATTGTAATCATGGCATACAACTTTAAAATCCCTTATGAATGAATCAGCTAAACAATTTTGATGTCTTTTAACTCCCATTCAATTGTGCATAATAGCTTTGAAACTTTGAAATACCATTCTACAATTGTACCTTGGGTCAAGTCCTATTTTGGGTTTTTCTTCAATAAATTCCTCATGGCTTGATTGTTAGCTATGAGTACAAAATGTTCTAGATTGGGGAAACTCTTGAAATTTTCAGTGCTCTATTTAGTAGTTGGTATTTGTTTCTCATTGATATTATAATTTTTCTCACTCTAGGAGAAGGACCCTAACCTATATTTGTATATTTTTTTCTTTCCCTCTAGATATTCTTGTGTTAAAACAACTAAGTTTTAATTGAGGCATGTGTGCATAAAACCAAGGGTATCCTTGGTTGTGGCAATTGAAGAGAGAGCAAATTATGGCATCTTTATTTGATATGTTGTACTATTGTGGTAGAGTCATTATCGTATGTTGGATCTTCTTTCTTTAATGTTTCTAAAAGGCTTTTGTAGCTTTTTTCCAAATCATCAAAAAAGGGTGGTATATATATTTAAAGAACATAGAAATATTTAAAAAAGTTGTTTTTTTCATAATAGTCTGAAAATCTTTAAGTTATAGTCAAATTATGAGGTTTGGGCCTAATTTTACCTTTATCTAGATTCAAACTTAAGAAATCAAAATTTGTGCTTCCTATCACCATTTTCTTTTTTATAAGAAAATGTAATTTTTGCTTTGTTGCATCAAATATTTGATTTAAATGACCAACATGTTCATCTAAATTCTTAAAATTCAAAATGTTATCTATATATAGAACACATAATTGCTTCAAATTATTTAATGCATTATCTATCCTTCTCTAGAAATATGTGGGAATTGTGTTTAATTGAAATGAAATAACATCTTATTCACACAAATCTTGTGGCATTGACAAGGTTGTTTAATACCTACTTTTTTATTTTAACATGTCAAGATCTTGATTTGGAGTCAAATTTGGAATAGTTGAATATTCAAAAGCTAACCTAATTAAATCAAAATTAAATAGCACTTGAAAATTGAAAGGTAGAAAAATGTCATTGAGTCGTTCTTAATTTATACATGTTCTCGTATTTCCTTGGCCTATTCTACTATCACTAAAAATGTTGGACATGCAAAATGACTTTTTCTAGGATTAATGAATCCTTCATCTAGAAATTATTTGTATTTGCTCATCCAACTCTATAACTTGAACACCTAATAGATAATTTGGTATAAATGAATCTTACCATCATTGTTTTGGTCTAGTATTTATCTCACATTCCTCACGATCTTCTTTCTACAATTCAAGATGATTCATGCCACAACATTTCTTAGCAAATTTACCCCTTGCGTAGGAAAAATTTTCATTCTATGTATATTGTTCCTTTCTCTTCTCTTTTTGCTAAATCAATAACTAGCAATGTTATTTTACCCCATTTGTCCTTCCTTTCTTCTTCTCATTTTGTTCAAGCACGTGCTTGGTAATTTTTTGAATAATTGTTATAATTATCAAGAAATATATGTCTTTGTTTGAGCAAATGGTTAATATTTGAGCAAGAACATGTTACTCAATAAAATATTTAAATCCTTAAAATCAAATTCAAAGAAGTTATAACATAACTCAACATCCATATCTATGAGAGGAGAAAACCTAAAATAAAATGCATCTAAAAGCAAGGTGGGCAATACCTAATAGAATATTTTTGTTGAGTAGACCAAGAGTGTTGAGAGCAATAAAAATGAAGACTTAAACAAGAGTTTGAACACTAAAATTAAATGCAAATCAAAGCCTATAGCTTCAAAGCTCCATGGATTGAACTAAAGTGGTTGCACCCTTGACCACTTGATTTGTTCTTGATCTTGATGGATATGTGCATTGCTCTCCTAGTTGCATAACAAGTGATGGATTTGAGATGATTTTAGCAACATAAGGATAGCATGAAATTGTGTTATGGATATGAAGGAGGAGGCTCCAATTTATAGATTGAGTTGAATGAGAGGATATGAGTTGGATTGAAGACTTAGCCTTGTGACAAGTGTCACAAGGTGGAGCTATTAGGAAGAACATGAGGATGACAAGTGGAAACTAAAGTGGCAAAGTGGAAGAGGTGTAAGAGGGGAGAGATAACAAATGGATGAAAGGGGAACGCATAGAGTGGCTTTATCGGGAAGAGCATTCTCACACATGTGTGAACACCTATTTTTTATTTGGTCAAAGGATGAGTTGGAAGTGGGAAAGTGACTTGTGCATGCAAGTCATTTAAGAGAGGTGTCACATGTGGGCTTGGGTAGTGAGGAACTTAAAATTGGAGGAAATGTTAATGAGGATTAATTAGCCTGAATCAGTTAATTAAATATTAATTAGTTGATTTAGTGGGAGGATTTTAGGAATCAATAATATTAGTTAATTAATTGGGAATTCATTAATTAATTTGGATTAGATGAATATTGGGATGTTTGGCTAAAGTGGAATTTGATTTCAATAAATAAATCAAACCTTGGAGGAATAGGGACATATATAATTAATTACTAAATTAATTATATAAAAGGATGAATAATTAATTAAAATAATATAATTAATCATTTCAGAAGAATAGAGGGGCAAACATAATTAATAGGATTAATTATGTTATAAGGGATAATAATTTTATTTCACTAATTTTAAGTGTCTACATTTTACCCCTCTTTGATGTGGTGTTGTGGAACAACAGTGTATCAAAGAAAAAGATGCCCTGACAAGGATGGCGGAGATGATTATGGAAGGGTGATGTCCCCTCGAAAATTTGGACTGAAAAATGGAATTTTCGAAGCAATTCTCAAAAAGAGAAGAAAATTAGAAGAAAAAGGATAGAAGAAAGACAAAAGAGTTGGGTTGAAGGGACGGAGGGAAAAGGAGGAGATAGGCGTGAATGGCGAAGGGAAGAAGGCAAAGGAAGGGCTACATATAGGCTATGGAGAGCCCATGGAAGTTCATTTGTGTACTCTCAATTATCACAGTGAAAGGAGCTCTTAGAGAAGAACAAGCAGTTGAATGCCAAACATTTCACAATAGGCACAACAAGGGGAGCGAGGCAGTACCAATGGCTGCTAAAGTTTGGTGAGTGGGTACATACCATAAACCAAATTTGTTGCTTAATTAAGTAGGCATTCAATGATAGTTTAAGGGGGGAAAGTTGGTCGGGGCACAAATGCCAATCATCAGTTCGACGTTTGCACCCCTAGCTTAGTGTTTGCCCCCAAGGATTGACGGAAGTGCAAGCAAGGTGGTGCATGAGCATGTGGTGAACCACATGTGTAGGCCTCGAATCAAAATTTGGCGTCTATGTCCTAGGCACATAGGGGTTAGGGAGAGTTAGGACTATGTAACGACGTCTCTGCCATTTGATGCAGGATTCTAAAAAATTGCATCTGTGTCGTGGTTTCACCATCTACGTTGTTCAACGCATGCGAATGGGAAACACAGTCTCTACCAAAAGGGAAGAATAGGCTAGGAGGGAAAAGGGATCCCCCAGATGTCGTGAGTAGAAAAATGATAGGCTGGACTAAAAGAAAAGGATGCTGACTGAATTTTGGGATGGATGTAGGAGCAGCTAGGTTTGGTGGAGTTGAGGGAGCATTGTCCACCGATGATACGACTGCAAAGGAAGTTGCAGAATGTAGATCAGATGCTGCTACAGGTGATACAACTAGACTGGGTGGACAGATGGCCATATGTGCACTTACACAATATGTTGATGATTACACTACTAGAGAGGTGGCATAGTGACACATGCAACTTCCACCTTTGATAGAGGAGGCTTCTATCACTTAAGAGGACGTATGGAGGATTCTCTAGATCCCTATCCAAGGGGTCATTCTGGAATATAGACTGAAGCATGGGGAGTACTAAATGTGCCAAGTATTCAAGACTAATCAATTCTCGATGGACAAGACACAGATGAGATTAGAGCCGACCATGGAGAGGAACAAACGGATACCTAGGATAGTGTTATACCTGGTTGGACTAATTAGCAGGTGACTGACGCCTGATCTCAACGGACATGAGTTTTCAATTGGTTGGGCAAGGGTATTGTCTCGGATGATAGGGGATGCAGTGACCTATGCATGGGGTTATGTTGTGCTCGAGCAACTTTATCATGACATTCTATGTGTGTATACCACATATACCAGAGCTTAGGGACAAGGGTGACACTCCTACATATTTGGGTATTCGAGCATATAGTTGTTTGTTGATCAATCGGGGTAAAAGATAGGCAGCCACACCAGCCATACATATGCAAATATGGAGGTATCCTACATTATACTCAGATGTGAGAGATCGGATATTGGAGGATCTATTTGGATGAGATGATGGACTTCACATGGGGACCCTACAGGACATGTGAGGTGTGGGAGGACGAGTTCTATTTGTCATTTGTGTAGACTAGATGTTAGCTTATTGGACAAACAGTACACGTCATTAACCAATACCTTGTCCATAGCGTCATGAGGCAATTTAGGTTGCAACAAGACACTATAGGTAAGGAGCTCATACATCCTTGCATCACACAAGAGACAAGAGCCTCGGGGGACGTGATCGATCCTATGTGGGCCCGATCAAGTTTTACGGGGATGACACCAGTACCATGGGATCCATGGTCAGATGTTATAAAAGAGGGATGACGCCATCCTATGCAACATGGTGGGACTAACACAGGCTACTCCAATTGACGATCTCCAAGGTATTAGAGGTAGATGAGGGAGGAGATGGGGTGGACTAGGTGGTAAGGGTTGAAGAAGATGACGACAAAGATGGGGGAGATGCAAGAGGGGTGGGAGGTAGGGATGGAGGAGGTGACACACCTATGGTTAAGTCATTTGCAACCGCATAGGCACAAGCATGGAGGGCACCATGAGTGCCTAGGTAGAGGAGATAGAGAGCAGGGCAAATAGTACGATGGGGGGCAACATAGAGATAGATGCAAACATGGGTACAGGGATAGGAAGGTTCCCTAGTATACGTCTAGGCGGGTGCATAGGTTCATGCATATGAGTAGGAGGCAGGGTAGAGTGGGTCCCCGAGAGAGATTGACAGGAGCACCTATGATTATATAGGAGGAGTATGACCACCTGTAGGGATTGAGGGATTAGTTTGTGAGGGCTAGGGATGAGGAGAAGACTTTGGCAATGAGTCTAAAAGTCGAGCTAGACATGGAGAGGTCTTGAGTAGCTAGCCTATAGGCTGAGGCAGACTGAGAGAGAGAGCACAGGTAGATGGGTTGTAGGACAAGAGGGATAGTGTATAAAGAGCCCTTGACACAACCATTATAGACAATGATGCATACCAAGAAAAGAGGGATGCAGTATAGGAGTCCTTGCAAGAGATGGAAGGAGGGGCTATGGTGGAGGAGATGGAGGAGATACAAGTAGAGCGAGATGGTCTATGGGCGTAGCTTGCTAGAGAACATGCGAGCATCACCTGCTTGAGGGGAGAGAAGGATATCGCAGGTGTTTTCAGACACCATGGCAACCAAAGCACATGCAAAGAAAGTAGCTCGTGAGGCACAATACTACAGAGTTTTGTACCTACAAGTAGTGCCAGAGGCTTAGAGGACTCCATCTTATGCAAATAGTACACGATCAAGGAGGGCCCGATCAAAGGCATCAGGTGGCTCAGTGAGCATGAGGGTACCATGACAACCACCACCACAAAGACCCAGTTCAGGATGGGCAGGCCCCACACCATTAGATGGTGAGAGTACCCAGTAGAGGATCTAATGGGCACAACCATTTTTTTACCCTACAAGGATATCCTTTGTACTATGATTTGACACATGATTTTTTTATAAATATATGATATGAACATGATTTTGGTGGTAGACATTGATTGTGTATATGGAAACTTATGATGGACTCTATGATGGAGATGTGTTATAATTATGACTATGATTATTGTTATGGTTATGGCTATTATTATGCATTATGATGTTTATGATGTGACTAATATGTATGGATGCATGATGTATGGGTAGAGGCAAATGTGTGTGTGTGTGTGTGATGATGTTTATGATATGACGTTGATAGGATATGATGCAAGATGTATGAATGTACTATGTGTTGGATATTGTTGTTGTCATTAATGTCAACATATTCCTGTGTTTTGATGTGTCTCATGATCCGGTGACTGCAGTAAGTTGGTCTGGTGTTTGGGATGTTGAATCAACTACAAAAACTTCATTCTTTATTAATTCCATGATGCTATGTGGTGTTCTGATCAAGTTGTGGATTCCAGTATGAAGGTTGTCCTTTAATTTTCAGTATTGGAGTGTTCTGGTGATTGATCTGTTGTGCTCTGATACGATCATGTTTTTGGTTGCGGATTTGAGAGAGTGTTTGGATGTTCATGTGTATCTACATTTCAGATGGTTTGTGATTTGGTGCCCCGCAAGTTATCTTTCTAGTCCGAATTGTTGCTGATAAGTGTTCTTGAGTATTAGCGTGTTGATCGATGGAAATTTGAATAAGTGGTGTTGGTGCAGCTATTGTGGATGGTTCTAACATGCTTGTTGGTGTTTCCTAATCGCGTCTTATTTGTTTTAGTGGTCCGCATTGATCCTTGTGCGCATTCTTGAAGATATTTTGGGTCCGGTGATATTCTTCGAGTTATGCGGTATTTTTGGAGGTGTAACGTGTTGTGATTGATCTTGGCGAGATTTTTGGTGGTGTTGCATCTTTGAGGATTTGGTTTAGGTCCATGCTATGCTGTCTATGGCATTGTATTGGTCCAGTGGTTGATTTATGTATCGTAAGATGTAATTTTGTAATTGAGGGTTGAGGGTTTGGCTGACCTTGTAGTCAAGTTTGATTATTTGTATAAATAGGTGTTACGTATTTTGTGTGTTGATAGGGTGCCTACCTTATCAGAGAGTGATGTATGTGCACATAAGTGAATTTATACTTTGATATGATGTATTGAGAAGAGATTGTTGCAGAGAAGACAAATGAGATTAACCGGAGCTGTCATCGGGCATTAGCAGATGTTATCTTTACAGTTCATGTAATTTGGATTGTATTCCGAATATTATTGTAAGGTAGTGAACCTTCCCTGAGGGTTGGAGCCTTTTGGGTCAATGTATTTTGAGCAGTGAGCTCTAGGCAGTGTGCGTGAATGCATGTGCATTCCCCATTGTAATATTTACACATACACATATCAAATAACACAAGTACAATAAGATCAAATCACAGACTGATATATATCTCATCAAATATCAATGTCAAAAGGGTACAAAGGTTATCAAATGTCATAAATATTGTCAATCGGGGCAAGAATCGTACAAACTACAAAAATGGGGTATACAACAAAATAGCAAAGAGCATAAAAAATCTAACTCTCCGCCTCTCCCTCATCGCTTGGAG
The DNA here is from genome assembly GCF_030272615.1 of Cryptomeria japonica. Classification (NCBI taxonomy): domain Eukaryota; kingdom Viridiplantae; phylum Streptophyta; class Pinopsida; order Cupressales; family Cupressaceae; genus Cryptomeria; species Cryptomeria japonica. Next base: position 560,358,360 of record NC_081415.1, read on the forward strand.
GAGGAGGTGGTGGCTGCTGAACAGGGGCATCATCTTGTCTGGGTTCCCTAGCTCCTTCTGATCGAGCCATATACTATGAATAAGAAAGCACTTGTCTGTCTGTCAACACTGTTTCACTATAAGCTGCTACATAGTATGCTGCTCGGCTAGACTAGTGAAGAACCTCATGATGGGAGGCAACTAGCTCTGCTCTCAATCTCTGAACCTCCTAGTCATGCTCTAATCTCAATCTCTGGATCTCTTGGTCACGCTTCGTAACCTATGTTTGTGCAACTGCCAGCTGTGTTTCCAGTCCCCGAACTCTACCCCTTAAGGCACGAATGATGTTTGTTGGTGTCTGACCTCCTTCTCCAACCTCCTCACCTCCGCCACCCTGCTCCTCCCTCCTTTGTCATACCTATCTAGGAGCATCCTCACCGCCAAGGCCCGCTGCCTCACCCATTTCTACATCTACTGCGGCCTCTCCTCCCCTATCACCACCTGCATCTCCACCAACTACTCCCAATGACCCTCCCTCTCCCCTCTGACGTTGTTGTCCTGCGACAGGTGCTCTACTACTTCTTGCACCCAGATCTCCTCCTCCCCTCCTAGGTGTCGCCTCTCTCTAAGCTCACAAAAGAAACATTCATGTCATCTTGGTTCTTCATGCCTTGTTGCTTATGTTCGCTTCCTAGATCAAAAGGACGTGACATTCAGGACATCCTGGCTCTTCATGCCTTCGTGCTTATGTCTATCTCCGACATTGTAAAACGCTCAGTGATGATAATTAAGCATACTAAATCCAGTGACTAAGTTTTAGGTTGCATTCATACTATGTTTTGCATTTACAGTGATTTCCATTTGATAACATTATTCTCTTCATCCTTTGAATAAGAGGCTGAATTTGAAACAATCATCATTTCTTCGCTAATTTCGGGATCGAAATCTAACGTCAATTTTCTAGTCAAATTTTCACAACGTTGACCACTTGGCACTTTCATCTTTGCGTCAATCTTTACATCATTCTGCGCTCAAATATTTTTCGAAACAATTCTTATCTCAAATTCATTCTTACATCAATCTTTGTGCTCAGATTATCATCGATAAATCATTTGATTAAATAAAATTGCCCAAAATCATTGCAATCTTGCTATCTTTCGATTTCACTCCCGAGGGGCCCTGCTCATTAAATCAACATTATAAGTGATTACATCAACATTATCAGTGATTACATCATCGAAAAGTCAAAAAAAAATTCAAATCTTCATCAAAAGTCGAGCAGAAAATCTTTTCAATCAAAGATTAATCGAATATCAATCAAATTAAATCAACTAAAACCTTGTTACTAGGGGCATCTTAACTACATCGTATCATATCAAGTTATTCTTCGATGTCAAATAAAAATAATCTCTAGGGGCATATCAATTTTGTCCTCATCTGAATCAAACTTCAAATAGGTGTTCAATTTCATCGCATCAAATCAAGCTAGACATTTTGTTTCGCTAATCGGTTCTTGTTCAATCGAGTTTGGAATCGGTTTTATCTCTTCGCTCAACCAATTCTAGTTCAATCAAGTTCTAGATCGGTACTCGTTTCCTTATCCATCAAGTTCAAGATCGGTATCTCGCTCTTCATTGGTCCTAGTTCAATCAAGTTCAGGATTGGTATCGCTTTAATCAATATGTTCAATTTCATCACTTCAAACCAAGCTGAACATCTCGCTCTTCATTAGTTTGTGATCCATCAAGTTCAGAACTGATATCTATTTGACATCAACTATTCTTTGAATCAATGTGTTGCTTGCACATCAATTCAAAGAGGGGCAAATGTAATACCCTAAAAATGGTCATCTAAACCATGGGCCCCTAATCTCGGCTACATCACCAAGGTCCTAACCAAAAGCAATTAAATTAATCTTGAGCACCTAATTAATTAATTCTTAAATCATCAATGTCACATGGCAAATAAATCATTCTATATTAATTAAATAATCATTTCGAGTAAATCATTTTAATCAATTATCCTATTTATTTAATTAAATATCCTAGCATATTTAATTAATAAATAAATTTTCCATTAAATCATTAAAAAGGAATTAATTAAAAAAAAAATTAAATTAAATTTGGAAAAAGGAATCAAATTGAGATATCTTAAAAATCTAATAAATTGAAAAACCTCAGAAAAACAATTAAATCAATTAAATATCAAAATTGAATAAAAATATGGAATAAATCAGTTTTTTTTATTTTATCTTAATTTTAGCTCAATTTCCTTTAAAATTGAGAAAAACAGCGAATCACACCAATTAACCTGGATTGTGCTTCCTCTTGGAGAATCTCAACCACTCATCATTAATCGATCTTGATCGTTGGTCTCTCTCTGGATTTTCTATAAATTCAAGCCCTCATCTCCCAAAAAAAAACCCTAGAGATTTATTGTTATTATGTAGTTTTTGCTCTAGGTTCATTGAGAATATTGTGCTTTGAGATTATTGCATCTTAGCTTTTTGCATATTTAGTCTAATCATTCATAGCTTAATCTTGCATCCATCTAGCTTAATCTTGCATCCATTTAGCTCAATTTTGTGCTCATATAGATTAAATCCTTCGTCTTGTAGTCTAGTCTCTGCTATTGCTTAGACAAATCTGAGAGTAAGTCTATACTCGCATCTTTTAGAAGGCAATAGGTCGATTTGTTATGGTTTTTACATTCATTGATTATATCTATCTAACCATGCATGCAATGATTTATTGAAGTGTTTGTGCTTTATAGCTTGTAGATTACCACTTTTCACACACACAACTGCAGAGTATTATCTTATTGTGGGTAGGTTCCCATCGTGGTTTTTCCCTTAACTGGGTTTTCCACGTCAAAAATCTTGGTGTTGTGTGTGTTGTTGTTATTGTCTTTATCTTTATTCTTGCTACAGTTGATCAGATTTGAAATCGTGCTTAAATTGTTTAATCTGGTGAAAACTGATTCACCCCCCCCTCTTAGTTTTCCTTCATTGTTGTTGCCAACAATTGGTATCAAAGCTAGATCCTCTAGAAGAAGCTTGATCACTTGAGGAGATCCGAGATGGCAGCCTATGTGTTCAAGAAGGACAGTTTGAGATTTGATGGAAGCAATTATACTTTATGGAAGGACCGGATGGAAGTTCACCTAAAGTATCTTGGAGATGAGTATTGGAAGATTACAAAGAATGTTTACAATGTTCCTCAAAATGGACCGATTACTACTGTTGAGATCAAGGATGCTGAACATAACATTAGAGCTAAGAAAGCATTGTTGAGTGTCTTAACCAATTAAGAGATGACTAATGTGATGGGTTTGAAAACTGCACATGAGATCTGGAAAAAGTTAGAGACCTTGTATGAAGGAGATGCTCAAATCAAATTAGCTAAGTTGTAGAGTTTGAAAGGAAAGTATGAGACATTGAAGATGGGAGAAGATGAAAACATAACATCCTTTATAGCTAAGTTGAATGAGCTTGTCATGATCATCAAATGTGTTGGTGGAACTCTTGAAGAAGATGAGATCGTTGTTAAGGTGCTGAAATCATTGTCTCTTGCTTACAAGCATAAAGTAGCTACTATTGATGAAATCTGAAGTGTGACCATTGTGACAAGGGAAATATTGGTTGGAAAGCTTGTTGCATTTGAGTTGAGCAAATTTGGAGAATCACATGGTAAATCTGAAACTGCATTTAGAACCTCTATATTCGGGAAGCAGAAGTATGATCCGGAAGAAAGTTCATGTTGGGTATCCAGATATCAAAGAGAAAAGAGAGAGATGGAAGAGCAAGAAAGGGATTTGGATGAGCTTGAAGCACTTATTGCTAGAAGATTGCCTAAGGGAGCCGGTAAGTATGATGGAAAGTTACCTTTGAAATGTTTCTCTTGTAATAAGATATGACATTTTTCTTCTAGGTGCCCTAAAAGAATGTCTAGATATGATAAGTATGATGAATTTGAAATGCATGATAGATCTGATAAGTATGATAGATATGAGAAGCATGAAAAGAATGATAAATCCTATAAGCCTAACTGAAAGTTCAGATATCAAAAACATGTTATTATGTTGTTGATGAAGGTGTAACAGATGACGAATCAGAGAATGGAAATTCAGAAGATGAGTTTGTATTTATTGCGATCAAGGAAGATGATCCAATACTAGTGAATTCTACAAGCTACATTGTTGAGGAAAAAGCTTTAGCTGCTAAGATTGAAGAGAAAGATGAATGGGTAATTGACAGCAATTGTTCACATCATATGACAGGTGATAAAAGAAAATTTGTGAATATGGAAAGGTATGATGGTGGTATAGTGAGATTTGGAGATGATAAAACTTGTGTGATTTGTGGTAGAGGTTCAATTTCTTTTGATGGTAAGCATAATATTGATGATGTCTTGTATGTTGAAGGTTAAAAGTATAATCTTTTGAGTGTTGGACAAATGGTTGACAAGGGATATGATTTGCAATTCAAGAATGGTAAGTGCGAGATCCTAAATGCCTTTGGTATTGAGATTGCATTAGGAACTAAGACTAAAGGTAATATCTTTAATTTGAATGTCGGTGCGAAGAGTTGTTTGATTGCTCAAATTGATGAAAGTTGGTTGTGGCATAGAAAGATGTGTCATGTTAATTTTGACTGCATGATAAGGATAAGTTCTACTCAAGCTGTTAGAGACTTGCCTAAAATTGTGAAGCCATCTAATCTGGTATGTAAAGAATGTCAGATGGGAAAGCTAACAAGAACTACATTCAAGAGTAAGTTGTATTCATCTAATGGTTTATTAGATCTCATACATACTGACTTATGTGGTCCTACTAGAGTTAGAAGCATACAGGGTGACAGATATTTCATGTTTATCATTGATGATTATTCTAGGATGATGTGGGTTACCTTTCTAAGGGAGAAATCAGAAGCACTGGAGAAATTCAAGATATTCAAAGCTAAAGTGGAGACTAAGACGGGATTGAAGATGAAATGTCTGAGATTTGACCGGGGAGGAGAATTTACATCAGGAGAGTTTGATACATTATGTCAGAGGAATGGAATTAGAAGACAGTTACCTGCTCCTAAAACCCCTCAACAGAATGGAGTTGTTGAAAGAAAGAACATAACCATTTTGGATGCTGCCAGGACTATGTTAATTGAAGGAAACGATGCACAAACCTTTTGGAGAGAAGTTGTTAGCAATGTTGTTTACACATTCAACCGGGTGCATATAAAAGGTGATTTCGGTAAGACTCCTTATGAGCTATGGTTTGGTCATGTTCCTATAGTTAGATATTTCAATGTTTTTGAAAGCAAATGTTGTATCAAAAGAGATGAGGATATAGGGAAGTTTGATGCAAGATGTGATGAAGGAATTTTCTTGGGTTATTCTACTAAGAGCAAGGCCTACAGGTGTTACAAGAGACTGAGAAAGATAGTAGAGAGTGAAAATGTGAAGGTATATGAATGTATTGAAAAGCAGATCAGAGCATGTGGTTATGAGTTTGATGATGAAGATGCTATTTCAAAGCCTGTGCAGACTGAGATCTTAAAGCAGAATGCTCCGAAAGAGATAGTTAATCCAGATATTTCTACTGTCGGTGAAGAAGTTCCAGAGCCCGGCAATCAAAATAATCAGAAGACTCCGAGGTATGTAAGATTGAATCATTCAGAAAACCAGATTATTGGTGATAAGAATAAAGGTGTGATGACTAGGAGAAGGATTGCTTTTGAAGAGATATGTTTGATTTCCAAGATTAAGCCTAAAGATGTTGCTGAAGCATGTAAAAATGAAAATTGGATAAAAGTTATGGAAGAAGAATTGGATCAGATTGAGAAGAATAACACTTGGGAACTTGTTTCGAGACCTAAAAACAAGAATGTGATTGGTAGTAAATGGGTGTTCCGGAATAAACTAAATGAGGTCGTTGAAGTTGTTAGAAACAAAGCAAGATTAGTATGTAAAGGATGTTCTCAAATGGAAGGAATAGATTATGAGGAGACTTTTGCTCCGGTAGCTAGAATTAAAGTTGTTAGATTGTTACTTGCATATGCTGCTTACAAGAATTTCAAGGTGTTTTGAATGGTAATTTGGAAGAGGAAGTCTATATTGAGCAACCAGATAGATTTTCTTTATCAGATGAAGGAGATATGGTATGCAAATTGTAGAAATCACTGTATGGACTAAACAAAGCCCCTAGAGCATGGTATGCTAGATTAGATAAGTATTTGTTGAAGTTGGGATTTTGTAAAGGTACTGCTGATAGTAATTTATACTTTAAGATTGATAATGATAAAATTTTGATTGTTGAAGTCTTTGTTGATGATATCATTTTTGGAGGAGATGATGATTTGAGTATGAAGTTTGTTGATGATATGCAAAAGGAATTTGAGATGTCTATGATAGGTGAGATTAAATTCTTCTTAGGATTGCAAATTACATAGACTGACAAAAACATTTTCATTTCTCAATCTAAGTATGTGAAGAAATTGTTGAAGAAGTTTGGATTAGATGATTCTAAACCCGTTGGAACTCCTATGGTGACTAGATGCAAGTTGTCTAAGAATGATGAATCTTGGAAAGTTAATCAAACCTTGTATAGATCTATGGTTGGTGGATTGTTGTACTTAACTCAGACTAGACCAGATATTATGCATATTGTTTGTCTTTGTGCTAGGTTTCAAGTTGATCCTATAGAGACTCATGTTACTACTGTGAAGAGGATTTTTAGATACTTGAACGGGCTTGTTGACTATGACTTGGGGTATCCGAAGAATGATGATTTTCTACTATGTGCCTATATTGATATTGATTGGGCAGGTGATGTTGATGATTGGAAAAGCACTACCGGTTGAGATTTTTTTGGGGGAAAGAAGTTGATTTCATGGTCCAGTAAGAAGCAAGATGTTGTATCTCTATCTACTGTTGAAACTGAATATATTGTTGCTACTAGCAACTGTACTCAAGTAGTTTGGATGAAGCAGATGTTGAAGGATATTAGAGTTATTTATGATGAACCTACTTTCATATATTGTGACAATTCAAGTGCTATTAATATTTCAAAGAATCTGGTATTGCATTCTAAAACAAAGCATGTATCAATAAAGTATCATTTCTTAAGGGAGAAAGTCAATAATGAAGAAGTCAGATTGGAATATGTATCTACAAAGGATCATATTGCAGATATTTTCACTAAACCTTTGCCCGCAGATATATTTGTCTACTTGAGAGACAAGTTAGGGGTCTCTGCCCCTCCTGATTAGAACTAAATGAATGGTGTTGCAACAATTCGGTGGACTTAAAAGCCTTATCTTTTTATTCGAGTTGATGAGTCGGTGTTGCTACTTAGCCAGAGTAGTCAGACAGTAATTCAGATGTTCAAAGTTGTGAGTTTATCCTAAGGGGGAGAGAAGCATGATTTGTCTTCTATCTTTGGCATTGCTATCAAAGGGGGAGAGAAGCATGTGCAAAATTGCCTTATTCTTGAAGCTTTGTGTGCATAATCTTAGGGGGAGCTTGTTGGAGATTGTTGGTGTTGATCTATTCCTTTGCATTTGATTGTTTTTCACATTCATATGTTTCCATCAATGCCAAAGAGGGAGATTGTTGGATATTGTTGCTGCTAGGATATGTTGTTGTCATTGATGCCAACATATTCTTGTGTTTTGATGTGTTTGGTGATCCACTGACTGTAATGAGTTGGTCTAGTGTTTGGGATGCTAAATCAACTAAAGAAAATTTGTTCTTTATTGATTCCATGATGCTATGCAGTGTTTTGATCAAGTTGTGGATTATGGTATGAAGATTGTTCTTCTGTGCTGAGTATCAAAGTGTTCTGGTGATTGATCTGTTGTGCTCTGGTACGATCATATTTTTTATTGCGGATTTGAGAGAGTGTTTTGGATGTTCATGTGTGTCTACATTTCAAATGGTTCATGATTTGGTGCTCTGCAAGTTATCTTTCTAGTCTGAATTGTTGTTAATAAGTGTTCTTGAGTGTTAGTGTGTTGATCGATGGAGATTTGAATAAGTGGTGCTGGTGCAGCTATTGCAGATGGTTCTAATGTGCTTGTTGGTGTTTCCTAATTGTGTCCTTTTTTTTTAGTGGTTCGCATTGATCCTTGTGCGCATTCTTGAAGATCTTTTGGGTCCGATGATATTCTTCGTGTTATGAGGTATTTTTGGAGGTGTAATGTGTTGTGATTGATCTTGGCTCTATTTCTGGTGGTGTTGCATCTTTGAGGATTTGGTTTAGGTCCATGCTATGTCATCTATGACATTGTATTGGTCTAGTAGTTGATTTATGTATCGCGTGATGTAATTTTGTAATTGAGGGTTGAGGGTTTGGTCGACCTTGTAGTCAAGGTTGATGATTTGTATAAATAGGTGTTATATTCATGTATTTTGTGTGTCAATAGGGTGCCTGCATTATCAGAGCGTAATGTATGTGCGTATAAGTGAATTTATCCTTCGGTATGATGTATTGAGCAAAGATTGTTGCAGAGCAGACAAATGAGCTTAACCGGAACTGTCATCAAGCACTAGCAGATGCTTGACAGATGTTATCTTTGTAGTTCATGTAATCTGGATTGTAGTCTAAATATTATTGTAAGGTAGTGAAACTTCTCTTAGGGTTGGAGCCTTCTGGGTCATTGTATTTTGAGCAGTAAGCTCTAGGTAGTGTGTCTGAATGCATGTGCATTCTCCATTGTAATATTTACACATACTACTGCAGAGTATTATCTTATTGTGGGTAGGTTCCCACCGTGTTTTTTCCCTTAACCGGGTTTTCCACGTCAAAAATCTTGGTGTTGTGTATGTTGATGTTATTGTATTTATCTTTATTCTTGCTGCAATTGATCAAATCTGAGATTGTGCTTAAATTGTTTAATCTGGTGAAAACTGATTCAACCCCCCCACCTCTTAGTTTTCCTTCATTGTTGTTGCCAACACTATGATGGATCTAACATGTTTATGATTCTTGTGGAGTATGCATGATATGTCTTATGTGGATTTTATGGATGTATGTCATGATGATGAGATATTGATGGATGTATGTATGATGTGGATGTTATGTATGTGATGGATTGATGGATATATGCATATGACTAATGATTTGTGGTTGCAGGATGAGATTTGATGTGCTTATATGTGTATGTGTATGTGTATATGTATATGTATATGTATATGGATGGATACAAATGACAATTATGTAATGCAAATAGATTTATGTATGCAACATATATGATTGTGATGTATCCATATGTATGCATAGGTCATGTGATGATTAAATGGATGAGCTTGTTGACTCTTAATTCAGTGATGGGGGCCTTTTGCGCAAAACTCACTGAATGACGTCCGGGTTTGAGAAGTCGGCTCTTCATACAATTGGGGGGAGAAAAGGGGAAGAATAAAACTTAAAACAAATGATCTACACTACTTAGGCGATACGCCAGAATATTTTGGAAAAGCATTAACAACATATAAAACCTAGATACATGCGACCTTAAAGCTCATTCAACAATCTACATGCTCAAAACCATTTGAGAGAGTAATTCAACAAAACTCATTCAACATAAAATGACATTCACCATTCATCCAATAGATAACAAGTCTCAAAACATAGTTTAATTCGCGGAGTCTCACAACATATATCATAGAAGTTATTGAATTTGAAAACAACACAGAAGTCAGTATATTAAGCTTGAAATAAAACAATCACAAAGGCCATAGGCACAATCTGACATGTCTATCATTCACCAAATTTAATTAACATAAAGACCTCTTCAATGAGCCAAAGTCTAAAAATCTCTCTAAAGTCTGAACCCCCTAAAAGCAAGAAAAAGAAAGCATATATAGAGCCCCCGACTCTTAACCATTAGTAAACAACATCAACAACATCCTAGCAACCGCTTCTAATAGGAATATCCTAGTGTGGCACTCCGCGAGACGCTACCCAACGAAACAGCCTTCGAAGTTGCTATCCCAACCGCATCATGGCAACCCGCATGACACTATTAGTACAAAGTCTTATCTACTATCAAATCCTTGGTCTGTGGTGATCAAAATGACCAAAGGGAAACATGGACATCTAGGATCAGATTGTATGGTGGCAAGTTCAACATAGAGTACTATTACAAACTAAAAGAAATGACACAATTTTAACTCAATCCATGGCAGTATGTACCTTACGACAAACTGATTCCCATGATTAGACATTATGAGCTAAATGCATAGGGGTGACCTAGGTTTGTATAGAAAGGCATCCTACATGAAAATGAATTTTACAATGAACTTCATAATCCTAATATGTATGTAGCAGACAATAATGCATCGAGGGTGACCATAATTTTTTTCTACATATTCTATTTTTTTATGACATGCAACCAACGCATGCAGGGTGGGTTGATAGGAAAATAAAGGGGACCAATTAATGCAATATGTGTTACGGAGGGGGGGAGTAAGTCCTAATGCAGTCTATTTTGAACACACAAGACTGAGGGGGTGAATCAGTTCATATCTCTAACAATAACTTTATTTCTGATCTATTAAACTCCAAACCATTGTTAACATATTACTTTAATGAAATCATGAAACCATAAAACACAATCGAGTCATGAACACCAGATTTATGTGGAAAACCCAAGAAGGGGAAAACCACAATGAGAATCACACTCACAATATAGATTTGAATTATTACAATATATAGGCCACGAGTCAGGGAGCTCACTGCTTTGGACTTTCTAGCTAAGGCGCACAACCTTAGGGCAAGATACAAAGGACTTGCACAACTGAAACTCATTGTTTTAGGGAAAGATACAAAGACCTGCCAAGAGTGACACATTGTCTTCTAGTAGGAATAGTTGAATTGAAGAGGAATAGGATCTCTTTATCATGAAATCGACCTTGAACTTCTGTGTAAAGTGTCCAATATCATGGCAAATATATCTAACCTCAAACTTTGTCATCAAACACTGTCAAGCCTCTTCTCAATGGACTGTTGCACACCTTTTCAATCAAATTTGTCTACAAATGATTCACAACCACTTCGCATCAAAAGAAGTACCTCCCATACATTTGTACATACAACACACACCTTTTCTCATTTTTATATACAAATATATGCATTAAAACTCTCAACTAAGTCAATCTAAAGCGAAGTACATAAAATTACATAACTGAGGCCATCCAGACCAATAATATCCAATGCGGTCCACTCTAGGACAAAGAGGGGACCCAAAAATAGTACCACACATCCCTCTAAGTTGATTCCAATGAACCACAAACCCTAACACATCTTTGAAAGTTGGTTCCAAATGAAACCTATAGATACATAATAAAACTCGACAATTAGTCATCCCCAAAACATCTTCTAATGCAAATTACCTAATGCAGATATTCAGACATCATGGTGAGACCCAAAATAATATTCCAACTTATCCTCCAATGCATATTCAAACCAAAAAGCATGACCCAAACAAGATAAATTATTCGAACACGTTAAGACCCAACACAACTGACGAAACCAAGAGCAGACCAATATAACTCACATGTAGAACAAAAGAAACACAAGAGATTAGAAGTAGAACATTGCACGAACCAAATAAGCATGTCCTCCAAAATGCAATAATTTAATTCACATATGTAGAAGCCACCAAGCAAATTTCAGACCAATCTAACAGACACAGTCACTATCACAGAACAACAATAACTAGTCTCATCATCTAAGCAACCAGAGGAACTACAAACTTGATAGTACATCAGTCATAGAACATTAACATTATATCCAAGTCGGCAACCATATTCTTCACAATCCAAATCAAAACATTCTTCCACTAGGAAAGTAACTACTCTTTCCTACATATTGAAACTTCAACTACACTAATCTTTTGGAAAATTTCATCGCCAATTGAACAACTATCATCAACTAAATATATATCATCAATAATAGCAAAACACAATGCTATGTTTGGTTCAAACAACTTCTAGACCAACAAGTTTGACATCAATGACAACATGACCCAGATTTCCAACAATCTAGGATGATCTACATGAAAATGATGAATGCATTATGAAATGAATATATGAATGTGAGAGATCAAAAATGTTTTTGTGTATACAGACCATAGTGCATAGGACTAGAAACAAATATAAGAAATAGATGAATGAATTGGAGCCTCAGGGGACATGAAGACATAGAGATGAATGATGATATGATGAAATAAGTTAGATGGAAGGATTAAGAATGTATAGGAGGGTTGCTTGTTATGCATTTATGTGGAGAGAAATCCTAGTTTTGATATTGTAAATAAATAACAACACCATTGGTTATAAAAGCCAAGATGCAATGATTTCCCTTTGCATGAACTAGACTCTCAAACAATAGGTTGTCTTACGCATGCAAGTGTCAGTATATCCTAGAGGGGACATACGAGGCATGAGAATATGAGGACATCCATATGCACACAAGTCCTTTACAAGCACTTGGTGGGTATATGCAAAGAATGGTCAACATAGCCATACCTTCATATTCAAAGTTATAGCTAGACTTGTTGGATCATCACAAGAAAATCAACAAACACGCCAGACAACAAAAACCATGCCCCAATATACACCAGTCAAGACACACCAAGATATAAAAAGAACTAGGTGGTCCCAAGTAGGTATAGTCATTGGACAAAAGATAAAATCAAAGCAAAAGATCAATGCATGCAAATGACTCCTTTGAATAACACGCATCTCTTATCAAGAGGTAAGATAGGTATTTGGATTAAACTGCCAGGCATGGGAAGGATGCATCTCAATGGACATGGTGGATAAAATATCACTGGAAAGCAATTGACATGCTGACTAAGGAAAACAAGAAAAAATTATTCAAGTCCGATTTTGTGCAACAAACTATTGACTATTGGGAAAATGGAGTCTTAACCTTGCATACATAAGGTTACTATTTTTAGTAAGTTTTCGTTTGAGCATGGTTTGGTCCAAAATTTCCCCAAAGCTTTGGATTAGCTAGCTAATCATGTTGAAAAGTTGGATTGATAGTCTCTTCACCAAGGCAAATGAGTTTGTGGGAGAGTTAGCACATGTATTTGATACACTTTCAGCTATCCTTAACAGGACTCAAACACTCGCTACTTTTTATGATGTCTTTGCTTTCACTAAGGAGATGGCTATTCCAAGACTGGAAGTGTTGATGGATATCCGCATGCAAACTTTGGTTAATGTTGGGGTAGTGAAGGAAGGTTACGCAAATGGTATAGCACACTTAGATTAAGAAGAGATATGTTCGAAGGTATCAACAGTGCTTGCATCCAAGTTGAAGATATAACCAAGGTGATACATGATAAATTGTAGCAACAACTAAAATAATACTTGGGATAGAGATAAAGGAATAAATAGACATAGTTGTTGATATGATGACAAAAAGAATAAGAAGTATCTTCTTCGAGATAACCGGATCACTTTCAAAGAAGTAGTTGGAGGACATTCAATCATTCATGACACTTGTGGGCAAGATTAGAGACTTGGGGCTTGAGTGGGAAAAATTTTTTATCTCATCCTCAACTAAGTTAGATTACATGGAGGATCAATTGAAGATCATGCCAAATGTCTCAATGGATGAGCTCGATTGCATCATGTCTAGATTCATTGTATTTTCTAGTAGAGAAAGAGATAAGGAGAAAAAACTTCTACATGAAAGTTTATTATGATCCCATGTGGCATTGATTTTTCTCATTAGAGGATTCTTCCTCATAGTTTGTGTCAAAAAGTTGTTACTTTCTCATTGATTGATATTTAGATATATGCAATAATTAGGTTTTTTTTGTAACAAACCCTAATAAAGATTTAGGTGGCATAATTTTGGCCCTTGATTTTAGATCAGTATTGGGCACTCATTTGTATTGAGAGCTCTATATAATCTCAACACATTTCATTTGTAAGGGTTCATTAGAAGAGATCTTCAAGAATTGTTGTTTTGATGTTGCCAGAGAGAATAAAATCATTGAAGTGTTTGTGACTTATTGTGTTTGGAGTATTTGCATATTTCTTCATCCTTTTAAAAGAGAGAGAATAGATTTGTTTAAGTGTTTTAGATGAATTAAAGCAACATTGTTGATGGTTAATGGTGAAATTAACATGTTCATACTAGTGGTATTTATTGATTGCCAAATACTTTGCAAGGTCAACTGAATTCTATATTCAAGCTCAACTTTGATTGCTACTCACCCATTGATATGCATCACTTTGATGATATCTATTTTGTTGGTGGTGCTTTGAACATCCTTAGCTTACCTTAGAAGATTGCACTAGCTTTGTGGATTTGTTCCTTGCATGTCAAAGAAAAGCTTAGTTGAATTTCACTAAAGATCGTCCATTGTCTTTGCATTCCTAGGATTAGTTTAACACTCCTCAACCCTTAATCCTTTTGTGCTCTTTTAAATCAAACATTAGTAGTAGTAGTAAGTAAAGAGTCTCATTGCATATCATTCAAAAGCATAAGTTAGACTCATAACGTATCTCTTGTGTTTGATAGATTCATCTCCTAAGAACGAATACATAAGTCCCCTTGGATTATTAGCAATCACATCAAGCATTGAGCTTATCCACACATCAGGACCTGACATTTGGAACCTTGGAGTCACCTCAAGAGATCACTTAGTTCAGCATTTGGGAGGATTTTGTTCAAGGGAGGATAAGATACCTTGGTATTTTATTCTATATGTGAAGTGCATAAAAACACATCAACAATTAGTAGCACTCAAAATAAACTTTCCAAAGAGTATAATTTTGAATATATTTAATTTTTTTATTATATTTATTTTCTATTGTTTTAGTGAACGTGTAGGTTTTCAACAATCATCAAGGTTTCTATTCCACACACATGAAAAAATAGTAAAATAGACTGATTTGTTTTTTAAACATTTCTACACTAGGTATTGATATTTCTTAATTCAACAAAAAATAATAGTAATAATTCAACTGCATACAAAAAGTATTATGCATTAGAAAGTAACTTATGCCTCAATTATTGTTAATCTCACTTCAAAAAGTTATAAGAAATGAAATTGTGTAGCAAAAAAATATGAAAAATATTTGTGCATTAGATTATGGTCTTATGAATCTATGTTTTAAAATTATAATTTTATCCTTTCTATCAATAAAGTTATGCTTTACCAAAGTGACGTTATTTATTTTAAAAAAAAAGTGTATGAAAATAAATTATTAAAAGTTACATTAAAAAAACTCAAATTATTTCTTTAAAAAAAGTGTGTTTATGATCTCAAAAACACTAATTTACATTATTTTAAAATTATTAATGGTTTAGTTGTCATAGGTGTCAAAAAGTACTTCATGAAAAATGTCGATTTCAATGTCCCAATATGGCAAAATTTTGGGACACATTATTGTATAAGAGTATGTAATAAAGACATGAAAGGCATAAATGAATATATGAACATCATTTAAGATAGGAGCCTCTAATAATGAAAGTGACATGTAGTTGACATGATATAAGACCATGAAAGCATTAATGTCTAGTAATGTAAGCATGTAGCAATAAGATGTGAGTTGTAGAAGCATATGAAACATTAGGCATAAGCATGAATGTACCTCATCAAAGTAAAGGGACTAAACATAAAGAAAATGCCTCCCAAGTGAGAAAATATAACACATGATATTTATGAAACATAATATAGGTAAAATGAGAATAAGAGAAGATACATCATAAAAAGAAAAAGTTAAACAAAAGATCAAATATCAAACAAGAGAAGACAAGAGAAAACTCAAAGATGAACACAAAACCATGGCTTAAGCATAAAGCAAACAACGCTATGTTTTTGTTCAACATGATAAGAATGGTTTTCAAGTACTTCATACTCTGCATCATCTAAAATCCATACAGACACCACAACACACATGAAAGAAAAAGTGCAAAGAAAAATATATAGCAATAAAAGTCTCAAAGGCTCAAAGTATCTATCAATAGATCAAGGAGAATCCTCCAAAAGTGAGAAGAGCAAAAACAAAACTTGATCAAATTAATTATTCAAAGAATATGTGATATAGTTATGCAAGAGAAATTGCAATTTTCTAACTACATAACTAGTAACTAGAAGGAATCGATATAATAACTAGCATTATGCCAACATCCCCCACCTTATTACATTGTTGCTGCAAAAGTACTCCCCCTTAAGACTTACATCACAAAACTTGTTGATTACATAATATGAATACACATTTTTGTGATGATCTTTTCATGTTCAAGAAACAAAACTTAAAGCAATTGAGGCTCATCAAGCTGCCTTGTGACCCATGGAAGGGTCAAGCTGAATTCTTGAGTTCTCAATCCTGAACTCTCAAATCATATTCTTGAATTATTCAACAACAATCCCTAAGAGCTACAACAAAGCTCTATTGTTGTCTAATGACCGCAAAGGGATATAATTCTTAATCACAATCTCAAAAGCTCGTTGGACAACAATCTATATTGAGCTCAATACCAAATCTTGAGCTTGCCTCCAAATATCAATCTTCACAATACATGCACTTCAAATTTTCTAGTATTGATGAGGAAATTGAAAAGGAAAGTAGAAAAAAAAGTCAAAAAATGCTTCTCATGCAAAGTATCATCTCAAAGTGAGAAGCTAAATTGACATTATGGAAATTTGTCCATCCTCTGATACTACCACTCTCAAAATGTGAAGACCTCAAAGTACGAATTTGTGATTAGGGCCAAAAGAAGAATCTCAATCTGGTGGATCCTCATCCTCAACACAATCTAAGTTTCGTTTATTAGATTTTTCTTTGAGTTTTCCTCTAGTAACATCATTGGCTTGAGGTCCACAAGCCCAGGCTATGTGCCCCTTTTTCTTACAATAAAAACATTTGATTTCCCCTAATCTTTTATTATTTCATGAAAACAATGCTATTACAATAAAAACATTTGATTTCCCCTAATCTTTTATTATTTCATGAATACAGTGCTTTCTCCTGAGAATCATCTTCTATATCTTCCTTTGTTCTTTTGACTTCTACTAAAAGGGCTGAAATCATAACTTTCTAAGGTTTGTGGAGTTACTTGGCTAAGTGTAAAAATAACATTATTGTATTTTGAAGGCAAACTGTTTAGCAAGATGGCTTTGGTAGCATCATCATCTAGTCATGCTTTAACTTCAGTTGGTTGCATAATGAGAGGCCTCAAATTACTTATATGATTAGAAATTGTAATTCCATCGTCTATTTTGAATTTAAAAAATTGAAGTTTCAAGGAAAATTTTGCATTGATTGCTTTTGCTCCAAATAGTTTATTCAAATTATCCCAACTTTTTGTTGAAGATCTATCTAAATCTATGTGATGTAATTCAGTGTCAAAAAGGGCAAGATCAATAATAGCCTTGCCTTTATAATCTCTACTACTAAAATCAAATAACTTGTTTGCATTTATAAGTGCTTTTTCTTTTCCACTTATGATTCCTTGTAGCTTTTTATTCATTAATTGCATTTTTTTTTAATTTTCAATTTATAGAATTGAATCCCAAATATTTATCTAATAAAATTTCCATTTAATATCAACCTTATCTCTCCGAACAATCACCCATAATCACTGTTACACCTACTATAAAAAACTTCACGGAAACAAAATAAAATAAAATTCAATCTTTATGCTGTTTTTTATTCTTCTTTTCTCCAAAATGAATCCAAACATCTATAGGTGCACACATGCTACGGACACAAGGAAGATAGGGACTGATAAAGTTCATGAATTTTAACTGCTCACCACACAGATAAAAGACAAAACTTACAGACACCTATTAAAGTGATATCTTTCTCAGTCGGTCTTGCTGTGCACGACAATTTCTTCTTCATATCCTTCCTTCTCCTTCGCATGCTATTGGAGTAATCTCTTTTTCGAATTTTACACACAAGATCATAGAAGACATAATATATTTGGAAGAAATATTCTTCATTACAAGTTTTATTATATACTATAGCCAACCATCCAATATGCTAATCTATTCACGTAGAGAAGAGTAAATAGATCATATGCAACATTGATCTTTGAAACAAAGTAAACACTTAAATCTTTTGTACCTTTATATTCCCTTACACGACTCCATAATCAACCTGATCGCTGCATAAACTTTGCAAGCAAGTCTCCTCCAAGCCAAGGAATTGGTCAATAAATGTATGAAAATAAACACCGCACCTCCAACTGAGCACAGGTTTGTTGTGCGACTGTTTTGTGGGTATTTAGCAAACGCTTATTGTACGACAACAAATCTCTTGCTCATAGCTACTTCTTGTGAATGGACCATTCCACTTAGTCCAACATCTTCTCCCAACAATTCATCTTCATCCTAGTCATACACTATAATTGTCTAATTATATAGAATCAAAATCTCATTCTTGTATCGAGAACCTTCAACAAATATGTCATAGAGAGGTTGAACAAATGATTGGTTTTTTTTACCGATTATTCTTCCTTCTTTGGAGGTGGTATCTATTGAGAACGCAAGTTATATTTAGAAGGTTGAGAATCAAGATAAATCTTTATTTTTCAATGTAATATCAAAAGCATATAATTTAATCTCAAAAGTATATTCTTGCATATAAAAACTTACAAGAAATCTAACTATCATGTAACACAAATAGAACATAAGATTTAAATGGAAATCTTTTAAGAACAAACCATGACAAAATAGCTTTCTTATATTTAAGAAACTTCTTTTACAAATTCATAGGTATCAACCCACCAGAGTCACCAATCCCTCATTCTATTCATCAGAATCTTTTCCACTAGAGACACCAACTCCTCATTCAATTTGTGAGTGCTTAACCCACTAGAGGCACCAACCCCTCATTCAAATTTCTACCTTATCAATTTTGCTTATTCAATAGATGATAGATCTACAATTTTATTATAAATATCCTTCAGAATTCTGCTATATTGTCTGCCACAAATATGCTATAAAGTCTTCCACAAAATTGGCTATAAAGTCTCTTGATCATGAACCTATCACTAGATGACCATTATCTTCTCTTTCAAAACGCTAAAATAAATTTCTTACCTATTTCTTCTCAAATCTGCAATGATCTTCATATAATTCTCTCTACTCGCATTTTTTTAATCAAATCTGCAATTTCTTTACTCACTCTTCTTATAAAACCTGCATACATAAACCTACAAAAATCTTTGCACATAATGTGTGCACATACTCATATTTAATCCTATCTTCAGACGTTCATTTCATTTTATTTCATTCTTTATTTATTTCTTCTAGATATGCTTTGAACACTTTTATGGTATCTCCTTTTGTTAACTCACACCCAACACCACTACATGAATCTAATGTACCAGACTCTATAAATCTATTGGTATGTATAAATATCTCTTTTTGTCTTCCACGCCTCTTCTTATTCCACACAAACATCTCCACACTTTTCTTATTTGACTTTATATCATCCTACCTTCATGAAGAGAGGCATCCTTTTTGAAAGAGATATCCATTAGAAAGACTTTTCTTATTTGACTTTATATCATCTACCTTCATGAAGAGAGGCATCCCTTTTGAAAGAGATATCCATTAGAAAGAGAGGCATCATTTTTTAAAGAGATATCCATTAGAAAGAGAGACATCCTTTTTGAAAGAGTGATATTCATTAGAAAGGTCGTGACTTTTAATTCAGGAACTAATCACAACCTTTGGTATTTTAATACTAATTGTTGTCTTTGTATACCTTTTAAATATAATT
The DNA here is from genome assembly GCF_030272615.1 of Cryptomeria japonica. Lineage (NCBI taxonomy): Eukaryota > Viridiplantae > Streptophyta > Pinopsida > Cupressales > Cupressaceae > Cryptomeria > Cryptomeria japonica. The sequence continues at coordinate 560,378,096 of NC_081415.1, forward strand.
GTTGTTCCTTTAGTATACATGGAATTATGGCCTTTTGTAATGATGTACTTACCTTATATTATTCACCCTCAATAAAGTGTAATCATTGCTTTGTTAAGTGTTGTCTTTTGTGCCTTTGTCCTTTTATTCCAACAAATATCTCTTTTTTTTTCTCATTTTAATTTTATCTTATTTTCTTTTCTAACAACTATTTTGCCTTTTGTGTTTGCAACCTTTTTAGGATAATAAATCTATCTTTTCTTTTGATTTAAACCAATTGTCACATGCTACATACGACTACATTTAATAATTAAGTGCTAACTTCATGCTAATACATTATGTCTTATGAGCTAAGATTATTATTTTAATAATCTTCACTTTAGAAATATTCTTTTGGATATTATTTTAATTTATAATCTTCACTTTAGGAATATTTTAGTTTGCTTTAAAGTGCTACTCATTGTCTTGAGTATACAATTTTTTATCAATGTGATCAACTGAATTTAGTCTGCAAATATCCTTCATATTGTCATGGTATGAACTTGGCCATAGTTGTTAAGAGTGCTTCAAAAACTATCCCCATAAACTGGTCTATTATTCTCATCTTATGAATCTGCTTTGAATTGCCTTACAAAACTGATCCAAGTTACTTTTAAATATGTCACTTCAATTGCATCAACACTCTTGGATTGATATCAATGATGATGGTAATCTTGTCAATACACTTTCAGCATGTTCTAACAATTTTGTCCATATTCATTTGACATTAATGATGAACTTCTAACAATATCAATAGAGTGCTCTTTGACAGTATTTCCAACGATTTCACCAAAATGAAAAGATAAAAAATTATCACTACTATTAATTAAATGAAACTAATAGCCTAGGATTATGAGTATGAGAAAATAACTAAAATTAGGCAAGCAAGCTTTTCAAAATGACAAAATGTTTGGGGCTACTTATGTCTATGTATGACATGGTGACTGTTGTAATTGACACTGTGATCCAAAATGATGCTCCAATATAAAATCTAGCTTTATAATGCTTTAACAAACAAGAAACTAAAGTCCACTTTGATTGATGGTGCTATGAATTTGTTTCAATCGCACAACACAAAATTGAACATTCTACTTGAAATCAAGTTGTGCTATGCTAAATTAGTAAGCATTACAATCCAAAGTCAAATTCACCTCACCTTTAGATATAAAAAATTGTAGTAAGAAATTATTAATATTTACAAAACCATTGAAGAGATTCTAATCAAAGGTCATATTCTAAGTCAAGTCTATAAGCAAACCAATCTAGCTTGTGAACAAAGATCCAAGACAAGTTACTGTGAAATATGACTCTCTCTCACTATATTACATAATTTGATGTAATGCTAATGCTCTTATTATAATGCAAAAGTGTACTTGAACTCTTGATTCTAAATTCCAAATTTACAAGGGATCTATTAAAATGAATTAGGGTTTGTCATTTTATACAACACTCTGGAATACAATTTGAAATTTAATAATGAAAAGTTTGATTTCATTTTACAATTTCAATTAGAGTGGGAAATAGGAAATCTAAAAGTTCATAGAACATAGGAAGTTGAGATTAGTTGAGCCTCATCTAAGTTACTAATTCTTATTCAAAAGTATGCTCATATATACTAATCATTACATAAATGCTAATTAAACTAAACGAAATCTAAAACTAAACAAAAAGTAAACAAATAATGCAATTTTTACCATTACAATATTTCAAAAAAATTTAAATTAAATTGAATATTATTGATTTTTTTTTATATAATTTGATTTTTTTTAAGGTTGAAAGAATACTAAGAAAATATATATTGGTTTCCCTAGTTTTAGTAATTAAATTAATTTCATTAATTCAGTCCTCCCGAGCTGACCTGATAATCTACGCAGGTGTCCATGATAAAAGAAATGTATTCGATTGTATACTGCAAAACAATTTAAGATGAATAAAAACAATATAGAAAATTAGCATTGCAGAGCTCTCATATACCTATTACCAAGTGGTGCCCCAAAAAACATATTTTAGCTTTTGACCTAGTTTATCTGTACCTCTTTTACAGTAAGCATACTTCCCAAATACCTTTTCGGTTACCCCTTTATAGGAAAATATGCTTCACAAAAATATATTCAAAATCTTTTGCATTTGTGAATAAACCAGTAGTCATATAAAACTATATATTAGAGAGCTTTTGTTTTGCATTTCTGTCTTTGATTTAGTAATTTTTTACCTCTCTTTTTGTCTAAAAGATCATCTTTTCTGTGCAAATCATGCAACCCAACTCAACTTTTAGATAACAAATTATGACGATGATCAAGGTTCAGCATCAATTTCAAAACTACAACATTTCATTTAGTTTCCTATTAAACCACTACCATGCACGATACAAATTGAAATTTATTTATAGTTTTTTGCCAGATCGTCATTGCCATTTCAGACTAAGTGAAAAACTGCATTTGATATTAACAACATTTCAATCAGCCGTACGTACTTAATCTTTTATACCAGAAAGTATATCTTTTGGATGAACACCTTAGAAATTTCACAGATCGGAATGTTCAAGCAATTCAAAAAAGGGACTTCCCGTCAACTCAAACGTCTAAAAGCACGATTCTGGTAGTCCTGTACTCTAATTGAGTACTACAAGCCTCAACAGTACCGCATTAAGGTCCACACATCCCTTCCTAAAGTTTTAAAGAGATGCAGGGGTCATAATCAATTGACTTCCGATATTGTTCATCACGAAAACAAAATATGATTAGACTCAAAGCAATTTATTGAATACACCGTAGACATAAAATGTTGATATGCTATATGTGATAATGTGAAACTATCCACAGATATGAAAACGATGACAACAAAAGACATACATTGAAAAAATCATATTATCTACTATGAAAGTGCTACTATTTCTTTTTTTAAAATGATGAAAATGGACCTTTTTGCGACTCGTCAAATTCCTTTGGATGGGGGAAAAGACAGCTGCTGCTCAGGAGGATCTTGTTTATCGGGAAAATATTTAGATATAACTATGGATTCCAGAGCAAAGTAAACTCCACCAACTACATAGGAGAACAAATACCATTAATCATTATATTATGCATTTTTAGCAGGAACAAACAGGATCAAGCTGAAACCTCCGGAGGTTTTCTTTGTCATGAATGTGAAAAACATAATTAAATTGCCATGCCGAAAGTTCAGACAAGAGTCGGATGCAACTTACTGGCTGCGTATTTAACAAAATTCTTGGGTATCTCCTTTCGAAACTGTGAAGCAAAAAGAAAATAAATTATGCTTACAAACAGGTATGCATCCTGGAAAATGAATAGCAAACATAGGAGGTCATCGATTTTTCAAGCAAACAACCGTCATGTGATGGAGTACCTTCAAAAAAAATTAAAATATCCCTTTATGCTTTTTAAAACAAAACATAATGGAAGACCATAATTACAACTTACTGAGAAAACTTTGAAAAAGCATATACTTTTCCTCAGTTTTATCCAATTTACTTCTGTTTTTGGTGCAAGATATTTTTAAAATGCTATTATGGTAAATTGTAAAATGGGATAATGAGAATTCACTCTTTAAAGAAAGGGCCTTAGCCAAAATAAAATTCCATTGTCCTGGGACAGATGTAGCTCATTTTTTATTGGCAGGCTTGCCTTTACATGTGTACATTAAAAGAAGGCAATTATATATCAATTTGGCAATTCATATCATAAACCAGATATGGCCTTTCCTGGTGTATCTGCACTTTTATGCCTTCTATACGATATAAATTGCCTTGGATGGTTAGAAAGCAACCATCCTGAAGCCTTGTTCTTTTAGGGATGAAAACTTTTCAGCTTACAATTATTTACTTCAGTTATGAATCCCAAAATTCTGATAGTTGAGAACAAATATTGAGCAGAGATAAGGCATTGCAAAATCCCAAGCTGGAATCAAATATCCAGTGACCATGAAGTTTTCCATCTGGAAAGATTGCTTCAAACTCAGCTGTGATTCATCGTAATACTTATATAAATACCTAGTTAGTTGGATTGTGAGTATTTTAGCTTAGAAAACAAACAAATAACCTGAGTTTGTTTTATACATAGTTAACCATGAAGTTATCCTTAGAATCTTCTGTTTGCATTTTAACCATTGTGCTATAACTCTTGCTTACAAAGTATATTGCATTCAACAAAGCTTTATCTTGACATGTTAGGTTGATGGTGAAATGATTTTCAGACTTTTGATGCAACCATCCTGAATGATATTTCTATATAGTTACTGTAGCTAAGCCATAAGACAGTTGCGCATTTTACTCCAGAATCAAGTATTTCTCCAAATCCCTATAAACCAGGGCCATGCTATAAACATATAAGAACTCCCTGATAACCTACCACTACACTACCAGTTGCATAGCATGGTGCAAACACATAAGAAGTTACAAAGTCAAAGTTTTGTCAAGACATCATTCCCCAAATTAAACCAACAGATAGAGAAATTCTAAATCTGCTCAAAAAGTTTGAGCCAAAATGATAAGTTTTCTGTAAGGACTTGTTGATGGGTATTTTGTGACACTCTTCAACACACAAAAAATACACTAAGTATTCGATCCTCTCTTGAATAAGGAAACCTCAAATGCTAAAGATATGATCAAATAAGGTCACTCCAAGGATCCAATGTCAGGTCTTGACGATGCGAGGAGATAACTCTGTGAAAAAAGATGTGATTTGCTGTTTACACAAAGGGACTAACACTTGTACAAAGCTGGAACTTTGAACATCTGTTATGGCGATCTAAGTGATGCTTTCCTCCTAAACTAACTCAAACTTTTCAAACAAAAGGACAAAAGGATAAGGGTTAGAGAAACTAAGCTAAGAACCTAAGGACAATGATGATAATGGATAGTGTTTTAGACAGACAAATTCCTTATGAAACTACTTTCTACATAACCAAAGATGGCTCACAACGCCATAGAAAGAGTGCAATCTTCAAAGGTAGTGAAAGACTTTCATATTGTAAACATCCATCCAAATACCCAATGTTGGGCAATCCAAATGAACATCCACAATCGAACTATTGCCACAATAAGGTTCATACCAACCATGCAAAGTAATTTGCAATCAACAGACTACAAATGGTATGAAACAAGGAATTTATCAAATATCTTTTCATTTCACCATTAAAATCAATGAACTTTAAATAAATGTTGAGAAGTAGAAACCATGCAAAATGTTGAAACTTCATACAAATGTTCACCATATCTTCAATGAAAATTATGTTTTAATTTCAACATAGTCTCAGCAACAATTTCTAATCTCCTCCTTCAACAAATGAAAAGGCCAAGCCTTTTTATAGACTTCTAATTGCAAATCAAAGGCCCAAATTGATCCTAATCAACCGCTAAGATTAAACAATAAAACCCTAAGGTGGGGATGGGTATACCTACCACCACTTACAACATTTTTGACCAATGAGAAAATTATACAATTTTTGAATACACGTTCTTTTAGGGACCAATGAGAAAAAGGGGTTGTAATATTTCATTTAATGCCTTTCACACGTCCATTTCTTCCTCTTTCATGAATTAGGGTTCAATAAAGCTGGATGTGTTGACTTTTAATTATTTGATTGGTGGAGATGAGTAGGCGCCACCTCAACTTGCACGCCTTGCAAGTTTCTTCTTCAATTCAATTTGTCTTCTTCAAAATGTAGCTTCTTGTAATCAGCCTAATTTGCCTAGGAGTAAAATATCAGCAAATTTGAGATGAGTTCTCTGAATGGGCTATTTCACTAGCAAACAAAGGACTACAAAGTATTTTTGTTAACATTTAATTTTCTTGAAGCTACAATTCTCGGTGAAGGGTAACCAATGAAAGCGTGTAAAGTTATGAATGATACATCTGACAGTACAAAGAGCAGAATATGTAATAATTGTCAAGGGAAATCAACGTCACTGGAAATTCCTAGGAAAAGGAAAAGGGAATTAGAAGGGATGGAAAATGGAAACCAAAAAATAATGTAGTTGGAGAAAATTATCAAATTTAAAGGGGAGCTAGAGAGAGAAAAATAATGCACATTGTGTATGACAAGATCTTCCTTGTACAACTGTATCATTGTGAAGGCAGCCTCCTGTTATTTCCGTACGGCCTCCAATATGTACAGTATGGCTTGGGATATATTATCTCGTATGGACTCCACAGTTGCGAAGATGGCTTTCATTGCATATTGTAAGGCATTGCATACTGATCACTTGACACACGAAGTACTTGCCAAACTATACAACAACTTCTAAAGTTTGTACAGCTTCCACTTATCACCGTACGACACCCTAGTCATGGAAGTGTCATTTCACATTTTGCACCATACGACAGGTGCTGCTCATGTCTGGTCTCCATTTCATATTGTACGGAATTTTAATTTGCCTACCATACAGAAGTCCTCGTTGCTTCTTGTATGGTACTCCTCTATGCTTCCCGTATGAAACATGGTTGCTACTACGGTATGGTGGTTCTTTTGCTTGCTACTACGGTATGGTGGTTCTTTTGCCACATACATCAGTTACACTTCATTGTATGGCTTGACACACAATCATAGTTTCATACCGTACAACGTCTTCCTTATAGCCTCACCATACAACAACTATATATCATACAAGTATGGCTCACAAAAAAGCTCCTCCACACCGCATGGGTACATCTTGGTTCGTGGTTTGGCAACGTATGAGCACCTGGCTCGTGGCATATCATATGACATCTTCAAGAGCACTATGTACATTGTCTCATTTGCACCACACGATTTCTTGTTTATTATGTATGACAACAATAGGTGGTAGGATTGGTACAACAATATTATGCAAGCTTCGTACAACAACTTCTAGTACAACCATCTTTTCTGAAGTGGAGAACATGACTTGATCAAAATTTTGACATGGAATCGCTATTTTTTGGCTTCATCAACACTGCTTTGGACGTCTTAAAATAATTGAAAAATGAGGTGCGCCATGGAGTTCCGTGTGGTTTTGAAGGTCTTGTTGGGGGTGCCAGACCCCTGCAAACGGTGTTGCCCCTTTGTTAATTTTTAGTGATCAGATTAACAAAACTCAGAAACAAGTCAAATGCAAACACACAAGAGACACAAAACACCAGAATACCCTGGGAAAACCTCCCTCTCGAAGGAAAAACCCAGCATCAAAGATCCAGATCAAAATCCTTATCATGAATAAAATATAAGTACAATGAAGATCAGATTACTTATCTGATTAATCACCAATCTAGGGCAGAACTTTGCCTAATTCAAGTCACTGTGATATGCTGATGTATAAACATGACTTGTCCTCTGAGATTTTGGCGCCACTAGGAGAGAGAGATCGCAGTCAAGACAAACTACAAATTCACCCAGTAGATTCAGATAAGATTGCCCAGCAGATTAACTAAATTAGCACATCAACTAGGCACAATATGTTGCCTGAACTTGCCCAGAAATGGCACACAAATCGCAGGTCTGAGTGGCAGATTTGGATGCTCAGAATACGCAATAATTTCGCTCAATCTCCAAGCCAGTTCGCATGACCAGATTTGCACCAGTTAGATTGCTAAAGCAAATTGAATAATAGCTGTGAAAATGAATGTGTGTATTCACAATGAAGTTCATATTGCCTTTATAGGAGACTCTAACCATTTGTTTCTCCATGTCGGCTAGGAGTCAAGATACAAGTTGGAGCCAAAATACAATAACCTTAAGCACGTTACATTTACAAGTTTCATGAAATAGGTCTTGACCTATCATGTGAATTACAAGTTATATTTGCCCCCCTCATAGCACGTTACATATAGCTTATAGGACCATGCTTTAAGATATTACAATATGCTTTAAATTTTTATTGTCATTTAAAATTTAAATTAACTAATCCGATCTGGCTATTAATTTCAACAATCCCTCTTAGCTAGGGAGGATTATAGCGAGTGACCATACCATATTGTAATAACACATCATGGAACTTTCCATGAAATCCATCTTGCATTGCCCATAGAGGGTGGAGGAGGTCTTTCACCTCAACCTTCTCCCTAATAAGGCTTCAATGTCACCTTGCATTGCCCGCAGAGGGTGACTCCACCTTGCATTGCCCGCAAAGGGTGGTAGATGCAACTTAGCGCATCACTGAGACTGAGACTCCCTCTCAGCAAGAGTTGTGTTCTCAACAACTCGAAGTCTCTCTCTGAAGTATTCAAATTTCACACGAGTTAGAGACTTGGTGAGAACATCTGCAGTCTGCTCATCAGTGCTGACATATTTCAGCTGAATGGCACCTCTTTGTACCATATCACGAACATAGTGATAATGAGTTTCCACATGTTTTGACCTATCATGAAACACTGGATTAGCAGACATTTTAATACAACTCTGATTGTCACAATGAATGACTGTGGGTTCCCAAGGTTGTCCAAACAACCCAGCAAGAAGCTTGTGAAGCCACAATGCTTCTCTTGATGCCACACTTGATGCAATATACTCAGCTTCTGCAATACTCAATGCAACTGAGGATTGTTTCCTATTGGCCCAAGAGATCACGGTAGAATCCAAATTGAAACAGATTTCTGAAGTGCTCTTTCTATCAATTACACTTCCTGCCCAATCAGAATCAGAGTAGCCCTCCAAGGTGATAATAATGTTGATTGGATACTTCAACCCATAGCCAACTGTGCCTCACAAATATCTCAAGATATGCTTGGCTGCAACAAGATGAACATGCTTCGGATTGTTCATGAACTGGCTGAGGGCACTCACTGTATAACAAATATCCAGTCTAGTGTTAACTAGATACATCAAAGATCCAATCAACTGCTTGACTCCGATAGATCTGCAAAATCAGAGTTAGTTACAGATAAACTCAATTTCTTCAAGTTAGTTTCCATAGGAATAAGCATAGGTTTACAATCCAGCATACCAAATCTTTTCAATATATCAATGGTGTATTTTCCTTGACTAAGGATAATTTCATTAGATCTTTGTCATACTTCTAACCCTAAAAAGTAATGCATTAAACCTAGATCTTTCATTTCAAATTCAGTGGCTAATTCTTTCTTACATCTAATGATGAGACTATCTTCACCAGTTAGAAATAAATCATCCACATATAAAACCAGAATTAGCATTTCACCATTAAATACTTTAAAGTAAAGGTTAGGATCAACATCATTCTTACAAAACCCTAAACTAACCAAATACTTATCAATTCTTTCATACCAAGCTCAAGGAGCTTGCTTGAGGCCGTAAAGAGCTTTCTTCAATCTGCATACATGAGATTCTCTATTATGAATCTCATATCCTTCTGGTTGCTCGATATAGACTTCTTTCTCAATGACACCATTAAGGAAAGCAGTCTTTACATCCATCTGATGTAACTTCCAACCCTTAGCTGCAACAATAGCTATAATAGTTCTAATAGAAGTATATCTAGCAACATGAGCAAATGTTTCTTCATAATCTATGCCTTCCTTTTGAGAAAAACCACGAGCTACAAATCTAGCTTTATATTTCTCAATACTACCATCAGCAGCATGTTTAATTTTAAACAACCATTTAGAACAAACAACAGACTTACCTTTAGGTCTAGGCACAATATCCCAGACATCGTTCTTGATGATGGATTGATACTCTTCGTCCATAGCTAGTTTCCATGCTTGCTGGTTCATAGCTTCTTCTATGCTTGATGGTTCAGTCTCAATTATATTGCACATCATTGCAAAATAGTTTGAGAATTTCTAAGGTCTCCGGCTTTCTCTAAATATTCCTTGGGGAGCTACAAACTTTTCTGCTTCTTGAATTGTGCTCCTAACCCAAAGTGGTCTTTTCTTGCCAACTGCAATATCTCTAGGTCCATCAGTTGGATCCAGAGGCTCAGGAGGATCACCATGCTCAAAAGGTTCAGGAGGCTCAATAGACTCCCTTTGAATCTTAGGGTTAGTATCAATATCCATATCTTGATTATCATTAACTTCTCTATCATTATTCACAAGGGAACCTTTAGATTTCTTAAAAGCAATATTTTCTTCAAATGTAACATCCCTACTTACCTCAATGTACCTTTGTCCTGGAATGTAGACACGAAATGCTTTGGAGGACTCACTGTATCCAACAAGGATACCTTTCTTCCCGGATGGCTCTAGCTTAGATCTCTTTTCTTTTGGCAGATGAACATAGACAGGACTTCCAAAAATCCTTAAGTGACTAATATCAGGTTTGACTCCAGTGAAGGCTTCTTCGGGAGTCATGTTCTTCAGAACACGATAAGGGCATCTGTTTTGAATATACACTGCAGTCTTAGATGTTTCGGCCCATAAGAAAGTCTGCAGGTCCTGATCATGAATCATAGCTTTAGCTGCTTCAACAATGGCTCTATTCTTCCTTTCAGCCACACACCATTTTGCTAAGGATTGTAGGGGACGTAGAACTCCCTCTTAATTCCTGTCTCTACACAAAAGTCATGAAAACTACTTGAGGTGTATTCACCTCCATTATCAGATCTTAACACTTTAATCCTTTTACCAGATATATTTTCAACTAGAGCCTTAAATTCTTTTAACCTACTTAGTACTTCATCAAATTCTTTAGATCTTAGAAAGTAAATCCAAGTCTTTCTAGAAAAATCATCTATAAATGTAACATAGTATAGAAATCCACTGGGAGAAGGAACTGACATAGGTCCACATAAGTCAGAATGAACAAGTGCTAATTTTTCCTTGGCTCTACTTTCACTTTTATGAAATGGACTTTGTGTTCTTACCTAATGCACAACCTTTGCAAGTATCATCATGAAAATGACTAAGTTTAGGCATACCTTTAACCATCTTTTCAAGTGAGGGAAGTGCCTGGAAGTGAAGGTGACCAAGCCTTTTGTGCCATAGCTCGCTAGATTCAAGAGCCTCATGAATGAGTGCTTGAACAAGATGAACTGAAAGCTTATACAAACTATCATATCTATTTCCAATAACACGAGCAGATTTAAAACTAGATTTCTTAGGCCATGCAAGTACTCTACCCTCAGAAAATGCTACTTGATAACCTTTATCTTCTAGGGCAGAAATGGAGATTAAATTTCTTTTAATTCCCGGAATAAATAAAATATCACTAAGATGCAAGGAGATACCAGATTCTAAATTTAAAGAAGTATTGTCAGAACCTCTTACCGAATATCGAGCATCATCACCAATTACCACATGAAGGTTGGATTCTTTCTCCATTAAGTCTGAGAGGTGTTCCCGATATCCCGTGATATGCCTGGATGCACCACTGTCTATCAACCAAGTGTTGTTGTTAGTTGGCACATTGTTGGATAAGGCAGAAATGAAGAGGAAGTCTTCGTTATCCTTCAAATCCGCAACTTCATTCAGGTTTGCTTCTCCTTGCTTGGGCAAATTCTAACATTCTTTAACATAGTGTCCAAACTTATCACATCTAAAGCAACGTATACGTGAAAGATCCCTTGGCCTCTTCCTTGAATCGTGAATAGCAGGAGTCTGAAATCTCTATTTCTTTTGAAGTTGTTCTTCTTCCAATGACCACCCCTCCTTTTGACCCATTGAGATGCAAGCATGCGATGGTCACCTCCATGAGTGCCCTTGAGCATTCCTCTTGCAGCTAAGTGTGATTCTTCTTGAATGCAATCAGACCGGAGGCGATCAAATGTGGGAAATTCAGATCTTCCGCTTATGCTTTGAACGAATGGATCCCAGGAATCAGGAAGTCCATTTAGTGCAATCATGACAATGTCCTTGTCCACAACTTCATTTCTAATGGAGCTGAGTTGATCCTTCAATTCTGAAATTTTCATGAAGAAAGACATTACTGAATCTCCCTTACCCATCTTGACTTGAAGTAGTTGTTGCCTTAGGGTAAGTGCCCGACTGATGTTGTTGATCTCATACATTCCCTCTAAGTGTTTGAACATCTCCCTGCTGAAGGTAGCTTGGAGATGATTGGGACAAGATGATCCTTTACAGAATCAATTGGGAACTTCTTGGCCTTAAGAGCATTCTTCTTGAACTGCTTTAACTCTTTTGGATCTGAGGGCTCAGGCAGGTACTTATCTTCAACAAACTGTAGTAGATCAATCTCCTCAAGGGCAAGGAGAACACGAACCTTCCAAGAGGTAAAATTAAGAGCCTTATCAAGTTTGTCCTCTACTTTCAAACATGTCACCATCTTGAAAATAAAACAGCATACTGAAGGTGAAAGCTTACTGTTAATCTGATTACTTAGAATGAACCTAAAGCTCTGATACCATGTTAATTTTTAGTGATCAGATTAACAAAACTCAGAAACAAGTCAAATGCAAACACACAAGAGACACAAAACACCAGAATACCCTGGGAAAACCTCCCTCTCAGAGGAAAAACCCAGCATCAAAGATCCAGATCAAAATCCTTATCATGAGCAAATTATAAGTACAATGAAGATCAGATTACTTATCTGATTGATCACCAATCTATGGATAAACTTTGCCTAATTCAAGTCACTGTGATATGCTGATGTATAAACCTGACTTGTCGTCTAAGATTTTGGCGCCACTAGGAGAGAGAGATCGCAGTCAAGACAAACTACAAATTCACCCAATAGATTTAGATAAGATTGCCCAGCAAATTAACTAAATTAGCACATCAACTAGGCATAATATGTTGCCTGAACTCGCCCAGAAACGGCACACAAATCGCAGGTCTGAGTGGCAGATTTGGATGCTCAGAATATGCAATAATTTCGCTCAATCTCCAAGCCAGTTCGCATGACCAAATTCGCACCAGTTAGATTGCTAAAGAATATTGAATAATAGCTGGGAAAATGAATGTGTATTCACAATGAAGTTCATATTGCCTTTATAAGAGACTCTAACCATTTGTTTCTCCATGTCGGCTAGGAGTCAAGATACAAGTTGGCGCCAAAATACAATAACCTTAAGCACGTTACATGTACAAGTTTCATGAAATAGGTCTTGACCTATCATGTGAATTACAAGTTATATATGCCCCCTCATAGCACGTTACATATAGCTTATAGGACTATGCTTTAAGATATTACAATATGCTTTAAATTTTAATTGTCATTTAAAATTTAAATTAATTAATCCGATCTGGCTATTAGTTTCAACACCCTTGATCCCACTAGGGGCGCTGCCCCCAAACCCCCGCAAGGGGTGTTGCCCCTTGACCTCGTTGGAGGTGTTGCCCCTAGACCCCCATTTGATTTTTCAGGTATGCTACCACTTTGAGTTTGCACAGTACAAGTAATTGTCTACATTCTTGTCATTCGTTTTCCTGAATAAAGAATGTGTAATTTTTCCTAAGTTAAGACAAGGATAAAGTTCCAAGCAAGAAATGAGATGCTTGCAATGAGGTGATTGAAATAAGGATTCCAAGTGTATGAATAAAATTTGAAAGGTGTTGGAAATAAACTAATAATGAGTGCATGAACAAGATAATTCAAGGATTAAAATTTCAAGGACCCAAAAACACAAGGAGAGGTCAGATTTCCAACCTTATCTTGGATAAAATCATGAATCCAAACTTGAGTTAAAGGAAAATTCCAAGGTGTGGATATGGAATGAAGGAAAATTCCAAGGTTTTAGAAAGGAGTTAAAGAAAATTCCTTGATTTCAAGACCACGATAAGGAGAAATCCAAGACTTTAACACTAGGACAAGGAAAATTCCAAACATCAAACGCCAAGTTAAGGAAAATTTCAAGAACAAGGTCAAGTTCCGTTGGGAAGTGTGGATTTCTGCTCAAGAATCCATGCCCACCTTGGATTTTCGATCAACAATCCAGGCAAACCTTTAATCTCCGCCCAGGAATGCATGCAATACATGAATCTCTGTCTAGCATTTTGACGAGTTTGTGCAAGCACAAGTGGAATTTCCACCAAGGATAAAAAGGTCGAGTTGCTCGTGACAAAATAAGTGAAAACAATGTGAAATGCAATGCAAAGAAGGCCGACTTGAAATGAAGTGAAGAAATTTAAAGCTTGAAAAACAATATAATATCATAACCTGGCTGACCCTTTTTAAGAAGATTATGTAAGCGCCTATATAGGCAAGGTAAAATCGATCATTTGTCCATTCATTCAAAGCAAACACAAGCGAATTCCAATTGAGAAGTAGCGAACTAAGGGCAAAAGCAAGGTGAATTACAAGAAGACAAATTGAATTGAGGCAAATTAGGAGTAAAATATCCTAGTTTACCTGATTACAGGAAGCTACATTTTACTCCTAAAGGAGGCAAATTGGAGCAAATTCACTGATATTTGACCTGCAATCGCCTGATTTTGTTTTGCTCCGATTTGCCTCCTTTGGGGTCTGATATTTTACTCCTAATTCACTTATTACATTTTCCTTGAGGGTCTGATTTCTTTTACTTCTAATTTGAGAATTGTAGCTTCAAGAAAATTACATGTTGACAAAAATACCTCGTAGTCCTTCGTTTGCCAGTGAAATGGCCCATTTAGGGAAATTGTCTCATCTTCAAAACAATCTTTCAACTCAAGCACCCCTTCATCATTTGGTTCCATGCCTTTCCTTCCCTCTATAATGTCCCCTTCCTATGTGCAGATGGTTTCAACCAGGTTTAGCCTATCAACAAGGTTCCCATAGACTAATACAGTGGATAGGGAGCCCATTCAAGGGTCTTGTGGTCCTTTGGGGAGGTTTGCATGGCGTTTCAGAAGCTCTAAGCTAGTCTCCTTTTTTTAGGAGGGGACTAACAGTTAGCCTGTGACCACCCGAAGCTTGTGAAACCTTGCAGGGGGCTTTATGAGCCATTCCACATGTTCAATGACAATCTACTATATTTTAGGAGATTTCCTACTTTTTAGGAGGAGACTGGGAGTTGGCCTGCTATTTTTAGACATCACCAGGAGACCAGGTGCATCATCATTTTCCAGTTGCAGAGGTCTAGAATATAGTTCTGGAATAAAAATTAAATTTTAAAGTGATGACTTTAATATATTAAGAAAATAAAATAAAGTGGCTTATTATAAAGTTACTTTATAAAAATTTAAATAAAGTAACTTAAACGGGAGGCCACCTAGGGGGTTTGATCCTCCTAGTAGAAATAAGTTGTTTTTAAAAAACCATACACATGATATATAGGCTACATGAGGTGGGCGTAGCCTAGGAAGGAAATAAAGTTTTTTTTTTTAATAATTGCAACCCTAATTTGGGCGTTAGGGTTAGAGAGGAATAAAGCAACTTTGTTATGAATCACTTTTACTCGATTTATAATTTCTACAAAGCTCTGGCATACAGGGTGATTTGCAGGTTGTAAGGACGAAAACCCTTGCAATTTATAGGGCCTACAAGGGTGAAAGATTTCCCAAGGGTCAGAATTTCTATTACATTCAGGAAATCAGCAGGACTTCATAATTATGGTTGCAGCACTGAAAAGGACAGAGATTCTTTGTTACTTCTGACTGTAGGAGCAGATTTGAACCCATTGGGATGCCACACATCAGCAACATTGACTTCCATAGCCAGCCGTACATTCCTGGGCACCAATTGCAGCATTATATACTTGGAACATGAGGTTTCAAGCATTGTTAAAGATGATCAGATTTGTTTCAGTTCTGAATTAAGACAATCTGGACCACGAAAAAAACAGTTCAGACCTCAAAGGAAGCAAATCAGATCCTAGGAAATCATATCAGTCCCAGAGGAGTAAATTGTCAGGCATTCAGGTCAAATGTGACATTCTTGCCATGGATTAAGCATCTGAACCTGTACATGTTCAAATCTGGTATGTTTTGGCCATTGATCTTAATTAAATCCAAAATCTCCTCCATTCATAGTATGCTCTTATTGTTTAATTCATTTTCAGTGTTCTTTATTGTTATTTCTTATCATTGGCAAGATCCAAGCAAAACTTTAAAAAAAACAGAAAACTGAAAACAAAAACAAAAAAAAATTCCAAAACTACAATTTACAGATCTGGGGTGGATCATTACAATGGTAACAGAACTCAGTTTTTCCTACCATCCTATTAAAAGGGGTTCTGATGTGTGACAAGGAGTTTCAAACTTACACCAGGGAAGAGCCTCACATCAGGTGGCAACCACCATAGGTTCCAGAGGGAGAAATAGTCTCTGGAATATTCTAGGCATTCACAAGACAGGTTCCAGTGATAGTGAGAGCATCACAAGTGCTATGGCCAAGAAGGATAACGATAGGGCTAGGTCAATCCCTAACACCAGGATTGAGAGAAAATTTGATGCTATGATGGACATGATGTCTCAATTGTTGGGACAAATGTCAAAGTAGTACAACCGCAGCGAGACCAATCTCAGCACACCACCAATACTGATGAGAGTAGAAAGACACGAGGAGATAGTGGACTGAATAGTGGCTCAGTTCCGAGACCCTTACTACCTATCTTCATCCAACGTGAGGGATCGCCTACTGGACAAGGCTGAGGGCCTGAACTACAGATCCCTACAACCGAGGAGGTCTGACACCATTATACAGAGTATATGACCCTTCCATCGGAGGTCAAGGAGTTATTGACCCTTGACCAGTTCATAGGATAGAAGAAACATAGAGCAAGTTCAGTTGGCAAAGCAGATTACAGGGCTTCACATGGTCAGGGATTTTCAACAGGTTGTGGGCAAGTTGACCTTGCCACACTATGACTGAGGAGACCGATGTATAGCTCGTGCTTGGGTACAGAAGCTCAACAACTACTTGTCTTTGAGACCCATGACAAAGGATGAGGCGATTAAGTTTGCTACTCTGTACCTAGATGGTGTGGCTCATGAGTGGTGGTATCACAGTTTGGTTACTTTGGGGTATCACTCGATTATCTCCTACGATGAGTTCACTAATAAACTCATCAATCGTTTTGTCCGGAAGGATCCTAAGATGTATTTCAGGGAGCTTGCCCAATTCAAAAAATATGGATCCTTGGAGATTTACATTGCTGATTTTCAAAGGTTAACAATGATGGCATCTAGCATTTCAGAGAGGCGGTTGGTTGTACATTTCATTGACGAGCTCTCAAAGCCTTTATGTGGTTGGCTTAAGGCCTTTGATCCACTGACCTTGCAAGAGGCCATGAGAAAGGCCAGGAGTATGGAACTTGCTGCCCCAAAAAACAAGTTCTCGACTAAGCCTTTTTCTAGCAATAAGGACAAGAAACCTTTTCATAGAGGGTTGGACCAGCAAGACAAACTTTTCCAGAAAACTAATGATGAGACTAAATAGCTTGTGATGCAAAAAATTATGTTGTAAGTGCAAGGAGCTATGGGATCCCAATCATAAGTGTCCCTTGAAAGGAAAAGAAAACAAGATGGAGAACTATTTAGAGGATGACACTAATTCTGAAAATTAAGATCAGGAAACTGAAACAAGTGAAATTGAAGCAGAAAGTGCATCCGAGGAGTCAAGGAAGGAAAAGGAGGATGACAAACCCCTTGCACAACTCTCTAGCATTCTACGAGAGGGTTCATTCAGGATTCGAGGAGTTCCTGTAGGCCAGTGTGTGATCACTTTGTTGGATACTAGTGCTACACATAACTTCATCGATGAGGGGTTAGTGTCCTGAAGAGGGCTTAAGACTTAAGAGTTTGATGGTTTTTAGGGTGAAAGTTGCAGATGGATTCACTCTCGCGTGCAACAAAATGATTTCCAACTTGACCCTCCAGTTGAACAACTATGTGCTTCATGTTGATTACTATATGGTGAGTATGGGAGAGATGAATATTGTGTTGGGCATGAAGTGACTTCATGAGATTGGGGAATTCTACCTCAACATGCACACTATGGAGATGAGGTAGCCGGTAGGAAACATGTGTTGAAAGGGATGTCAGATAGGGGTCTTTGTGTGCTTTATTTGAGGATGGAGAGGTTGATCAGACATGATCAAGTAGAGTGGGCTGCAGAGTGTGTTTTAATGCTTACAGTAGTGGAGCAACAGAAGTGGGATTATCCTCTAGACATCAAGAGACTCTTGACTAAACACGGTAAGGTGTTTAGTGATATACCACCTAGAAGACCTCCAGACAGAGACAGGGGATATCATTGAGTTGGAGGAGGGTGTCAAACCGGTTATCATTACCCCTTACAGGTACCCTAAGCGGCTTAAGGATGAGATAGAGAAAACAATCAAGGAGCTGCTTGAGATGGGTCACATTTGACCTAGCAAGAGTCCATTTGCATCAGCAGTTGTATTAGCCAAGAAGGATGGAACTCGATTATTGTGCCCTAAACAAGAAGACAATCAAGAGCCGGTACCCCATACCTCGTATTGATGAGCTGATTGATGAGTTGCATGGAGCATGTTACGTCTCCAAGATTGATTTGAGGTCCAATAATCATCAGATTTGGATGAGAGAGGAGTATGTGGAAAAGACAGCTTTCTGAAGCCATTGTGAGCACTTTGAGTTTTTGGTTATGCCATTTGGTCTTACCAATGCACCAACTACTTTCCAATCTTGTATAAACAATGTATGAACAAGTTTTTCCAGCATTAGTTGAGGAGATTTGTTTTGATTTTCTTCAATGACATTTTGATTTTTAGTCGGGCTTGGGAGGAGCATTTGAGACACCTTGAGGAGGTATTGAGCATATTAGAGAGGGAGTCCTTGTACGCCAAGGAGTCAAAAAGCAAGAATCTCACCAAGCTTAAGGGGTTCTTTGGGCTATGTGGTTTTTATAGATGCTTTGTCAAGGGGTTCTCACACCAAGCAACACATCTCACAAACTTGACAAATCAAGCACAACAGTGTTTTGACCAGTTTAAGCAATTGATAAGATCATGTCCAATTCTTTATATACCCGACTTCACCAGGCCATTTGAGCTACACTGTAATGCTTCAGGAGACGATATCGGTGTGCTACTGATGCAGAATAAGCATCTGATAGCTTTTGAGAGTAGGAAATTGAAGGGTGCAGACAAGAGCTATAGCATTTATGCTGAGGAGATGTTAACCATTATGCATGTGTTGGCTAAGTTCAAGTAGTATCTTCTAGGCAGCAAGTTTGTAGTTGAGACAGATCACAATAGCCTAAAGCATTTCCTTAACCAGCGGTACCTCAATGACCGGCTGTAGAATTGGGTGAGTGAGCTGCGGGCTTACGACTTTGACATAGTTTATGTCAAGGGTAAGAAGAATATAGTTGTTGACGCATTATCGAGAAGACCACAATTATGTTCCCTTGCAAAGGTTACAACTGATTGGAGAGAGTGGATTTCAGCTAAGTATGCCAAGGTCCAGTGGGCCTCAGGCATCATTGAGGGTACAATGAAGGATGACGGATATTCAATTGTAAATGGGCTTATCATTTACAAGGGAAGGATTCTTTTCGTACCAAGATCAAAGATGAAGAGGACGATATTGAGAGCCTTTCACAATGTTCCCATGGCAGGGCACTCAAGATACTTTAAAACCTACAGGCAAATCAAGGAGCATTTCACTTGGAAGGGTCTCAAGTCCGTGGTTCTTTAGTATGTGAGGAGTATCCTGTATGTCAACAAGACAAGTAGGAGCATTTTTTCACAACAAGATTATTACAGCCCCTACCTATTCCTAGTAAAAAATGGGAGGGTATTTCCATGGACTTCATCACAAGATTGCCCAAAGCCCAGAGAAAGGACTAGATTTTTGTTGTGGTTGATAGGCTCACAAAGTTTGCACACTTCTTTGCGATCGCAACCACATTCACAACAACACAGGTTGCTGATTTGCTTTTCAAAGAGGTATTCAATTTACATGGGATGCCTCAAACTATTGTCAGTGATTGGGATAGGAAGTTTATGAGTCACTTCTGGCAAGAGCTCTTCAAGCTCAGTGGGACCAAGCTTACTTGGAGCACCAATTACCACCTGCAGACTGATGGGCAAACAGAGATTGTCAATAAGTGGGTGGAGGGATACCTCAAAAACTACATAGCAATGCAACAGAATACATGGGTTAAGTGGTTACACTTATGTGTATGATGCACCATTCATGGCACTATATGGGTATGATGCACCCAACTTTCTAGATTTGTTGTTTGGAGATAGTAGGGTGCCTAGTGCCAAGGACCTTCTTCACGAGAGCCATGACATCATGAGGTCTCTGAAGGAGAATATTCAGAAGGCAAAAAACCAGCAGAAACAATATGCAGACCAGAGGAGAGTTGAGTGGTCATTCAAGGTTGGGGACATGGTGTATTTGATGTTGCAGCCTTATCATCAATCCACTCTCAAGAAGACTAGAGTAGAGAAACTCAAGCAACAATATTATGGACCTTTCAGGATTATTAGGTGCGTTGAAGAGGTGGCTTATGAGTTAGAGTTGCCAGCAAACAGCAAGGTGCACAATGTCTTCCATGTGTCTCACATCAAGAAGGCGATTGAGCGCATGTCGTCCCTTCTATAGCACTACCACCCCTTGATGAGGGGAAATTGATTCTTGTCCCTAAGGCCACTATTAATACGCAAAAGAGGAGATTGAGGAAGTTTATCAGGGAGTATTTGGTGAAGTGGAAGGATCTCTCATTAGAGGATGTGACATGGGAGAGTGAGCAAATTCCACAGCACCCAAAGTTGAGGTTGCTTAAGGACAAGCAATCTTGGGGAGGGTGGATTGTAATATCCCCTTCCTAAGTGCAGATAAATTCTAGCAGGGTTAGCCTATTAGCAGGGTTCCCATAGGCTAATATAGTGGATAGGGAGCCCATTCAAGGGTCTTGTGGCCCTTTGGGGAGGTTTGTGTAGCACTTCAAGAGCTCAGGGCCAGTCTCCTATTTTTTAAGAGGGGTTCCTATTTTTTAGGAAAGGACCGACAGTTAGCATGTTGACCACCTGGAGCTTACAGAGCCTTGCAGGGCGCTTGATGAGCTATTCTAGATGTTCAAAGACAATTTCCTATTTTTAAGGAGGGTTCCGGCCCGACAGTTAGCATGTTGACCACCTGGAGCTTACAGAGCCTTGCAAGGGGCTTGATGAGCCATTCTAGATGTTCAAAGACAATTTCCTATTTTTAAGGAGGGTTCCTACTTTTTAGGAGGAGATTGGGGGCTGGCCTGCTATCTTTAGACATCACCAGGAATGTAAGTGCATCATTATCTTCTAGTTGGAGAGGTCTGGTGTATGATTCTGGATTAAGTAACTTAAAAGGGGGGCCACCTAGGGGGTTTGATTGTCCTATTAAAAATAAATTGTTTTTAAAAACCAAACACATGTAATTAAGGCAACATGAGGTGGGCGTAACCTAGGAAGAAAATAAAGTTTGTTTTATTTAAAAATTGCAACCCTAATTTAGGCGTTAGGGTTAGAGTGGAATAAAGCAACTTTGGAGCCTCCATTTTGGAAGGCTTATGAATCATTTTTACACGAAGGATTTGGAATTTCTACAAAGCTCTGACATACAAGGTGACTTGCATGTTGTAAGGACGAAAACCCTTGCAATTTAGAGGGCCTACAAGGGTAAAAGATCTCCCAAGGGTCAGAATTTCTATTACATTCAAGAAATCAGCAGGACTTCATAATTAGGGTTGCAGCAGTGAAAGGGACAGAGATTCTTTGTTACTTATGACTGTAGGAGAAGATCTGAACCTAGTGGCACCAATTGCAGCATTCTATACTTGGATGTGGGGTTTCAGGCATTGCTAAAGCAGATCAGATTTGTATCAGTTCTGAAAAAAGCAGATCTGGACCAAGAAAATACAGATCAGACCTCAAAGGAAGCAGATTAAATCCTAGGAAATCAGATCAGTCCCAAAGGAGTCCATTGTGGGGCAAATATCAGGTCAAATGTGACATTCTTGCCATGTACTAAGAATAATTAAACCTGTACATGTTCAGATCTGGTATGTTTTGGCCATTGGTCTCAATTAAATTCAAAATCTCCTCCATTCATTGTATGTTCTTACTGTTTAATTCATTTCTAGTGTTATTTATTGTTGTTTCCCATTCATTGGCAAGAACCAAGTAAAACTCAAAAAAAATCAGAAAACTAAAAACAAAAAAAAATTGCAAAAAACACCAAAAACAGAAAAAAACCAAAACTACAATCTGCAGATCTGAGGTGGATCATTACACCTTCGTCCACACCCAACTCTCCATCTTCCAACTCTAATTCGAGGGATCTCAACTCCTTGCTCACTATCTGATTTCTCAAGTCGATGACATACTTCCTTCACTCTCAATCAAGAGTGTATCCTGCTTCCAATTGTGGGTTGCCTTAGCAGTGATCAACCAACCTCTCCCAAGGAGCGCATCATACGGCTTCTTTTCCAACGAGATAACTACGAAATCCAAGAAAAAGCATTGTGAATCAATTGTTACTTTTTTTGCATCAATATCCCCAAGCTTAATGTCGTGCATGTCGGCAGCCAACATGTTGGTCTTCCTAGGCATTTCAAAGTATCTTTTGGCAGTACGTTTACTCCTGAGCCTTCGTCAACGATGGTGTTTGTCAGATTCTTCATTATTTCCATCTCAACAATGACTGGCTTCCTCCCGATGCTCACCGTCAACAACATGGGATCAATTGCTTGGTTGCTTTTGGGTGGTGGTTTCACTGTCAATTCCTCTTGTGGCTTACATTGGTTTTGGCCAACTGTGTTGTCACTAACCATGTTGGTAATTGACACTCTAAGTTGCGACATAGTTTGAAGGTTTGTCACTTTGATGGTTACGGTTGTTTGTAGCACCTGCCAAACTATGTTCTTCTCTGACTCTAATCGCTATGACGTACTTGCCATTCCATTGGAGGTTACTTGTTCCTTCACCAACACTTGTTCTACTTCTACTCTAGCTTCTCGGAGTCTTTCCTTCTCCGTATGAGGGTCCGACTACACCGCCTTCTTTATTTGTGCTCTCATGATTGCCAAAACTGCCTTGTGTTCCTCCACATCTAGCATATTAATACCCTTTTGCTTCAGGTAGTTGGTGTCTTCATTATTCTCCGATTCACATCATTTGCACAATAATTGTATGGTGTCTTTCTTATTCTAGTAGTCTTTGGCAAAGTGTCCCCATTCACTACATTGTCAACACTATATGATAGGACATCCTTTGGAGCCATACTATATTTGACTTTGCCATCGTTGATTTCCATAACCCCCCGGTGATACATTTTGTGGTTTCGATGGAGTAGACTCTCCCTGCGTGAAGAGTGCTTGTGTACTTCTAGTCTTCAAATTATATGGACACTCCTTTATTGAATGACCCATCACTTAGCAGATCTCATAGAACATCTTTCTAGGACAATTACCTTTCGTGTGCCCCTCAAATTTGCACTCGATATACCATAGCTCATTAGTTTCTTTACTAGTTCCTTTCTCTACCTTCAATTTCTTCATCATTCTCATCATATCTTGTCATAGTGCCTGAACCATTTTGGATTCTTCATTGCTGCTACCTTCAATGCTCTCGTCCTTGTAAGTCTTCCCTTTTCCCCGAGAGGATGTTTTGGATTCGCTCTCAATGTCCATCACCCGATTATATGCATCAACGTACGATGATGGATGTACCACTTTCATTTTCTTTCTCAACAAAAGGATCAATCCCTCAATGAACCACCTATTCTTCAACCTATCAGTTGGTTGGTTCTCCATCTTCCTCAACAACTCCTTAAGCCTACAATCATACACCCGTACATTCTCATGCTTCCCTTGTTTGGTATTATTGATTTCAGCAACAATTTCATTATCATCTTGTAGGAGTTTGAACTCTGCCTAGAACGCCTTCTTCAACTTTTCCCAAGATTTTGTGTGTTCATCTTCTAGTTTTGATAACTAGTTGATGGCTATTCCCCATAACATTGCAGGCATCACCCTCAACCAGTAGTCTTTATCTAACTAACCACTTGCCAACCAGATGGTTTTGCACATTTTGCAGTGCCTCGTAAGATCCTCTGATCCATTCCCCGTGAACTTCAGTAATTTTTTCCAATCCACATTCGGACTTGTCAGAGGAGTCACCATCATTCTTGCTTCCTTACTCCCCTGTGTGTCCGACCTAGCTAGATTGTTTTGACCACTACGTTCTATTGTCCCTACACTCTTGGCTACACGTGTGTCCTCTACACGTCCACCTTCAATGTCTCCAACACTCTGGGTTCTTCCAAGCTCTGACTCGTTCCTATGCTCCCTCCATTCGAGGGTCTGCAATTCGAATCTCATTTCCCCTAAGATGGATAGATGGCGGAATATGTCTATAAGTTCAAGATTTCCCTCTTCGTACTCCTCTTCTGACGTTGACTGTATGGACGGATTGTCTGATTGTCCAACTAGATTTTTCTCAAATGTTTCTTGTAATCTTCTACTTCGTTCTATTTGTTCTACAATCCTTAAAGATTTCTTGCCCTTATTGGGATCTAAGGGCATGAATCACTCATATTTGACCCGATTTCGTTTAAGCCAATGATGCCAAATGTTTACTAACATATCTAATAAATATAGG
The DNA here is from genome assembly GCF_030272615.1 of Cryptomeria japonica. NCBI lineage: Eukaryota > Viridiplantae > Streptophyta > Pinopsida > Cupressales > Cupressaceae > Cryptomeria > Cryptomeria japonica. The sequence goes on from NC_081415.1 coordinate 560,402,514, forward strand.
AAGTAATACTAGATATGACAATGCATACCAGATACAAGAGTAAAATAACATGAAATTATTACAGAGAAGAAGATCAAAGATGGTCGGCCAAGGATTACAGTTGATCCGACTATATCATACTACCTTCCTTGATAGTACACAACATATTTAAAGGACCCAACATTAGCCAAGAGGAACACAACCGTCAACCAACTGACACACATAACTGCCCGAGAGTGATAACAAACTTAATTTGGACAATTAATACATTGCCAAATAATCAATATTATCAAACATAACAATATGCATTGTACACTGACTACATTTTCAATTGTGCTAAACTTGTGCTTGTCTTCAAAACTTAAGCCAAATCAACCTTTGAAAATAGCATCATTATCTTAGCAACACATCCATAACCAATATACCTAAGCAACATTTGAAGCCAAGGTCCTTAGCCAAAACCCGAATCAATCCACCCTTGAAACCCCAACCCAAACTCAACTACAATCCACATTGTCCTTAAATCCATCCTGATGTTTATAGTTTTCCATCCAAATTAGTCCCATCCATAAACCCTTAGTCCATCGCCAACACAAACAATTACATTTCAAGTGTATGGTCCAAAATATCATCTTAAAAAACCCTTGGAAACTTCAAAAATCACCTTTGAATCCTTCAAATCAAGACATCAAATCATCACACATCTATCCTTGGCACCCAAAATCATCTAAAGGGCCCAAATCTATCCTTTTAAACTTTACATTATCCATAGGTTCTAAACTAAATCAATCCAAAACCATCACAAGAATCCAAAGTTTCATCATCGAAATAGTCATGTTGGTGTACGTTTTATCATTCACCGAACATTAGAATAAAATATCCAAGGATACTCTATCCTCCCCTGAACAAAATCACTACTTGTGCCAAGATTGCGAGAAAGACCACAAGGCGACTCCAAGGTCTATATGTGCAAATGGGCGACTTTATGTTGGATAGCTTCCTTGGTTATGTATGCTGAAATACAAGGGGGACTTACACTTGACAAAGATGTCATTCACAAACTAGGACTTTCTCTTTTTTCTTTTTTGATTTTCAAATTTTAGACTTCTTTAAAAAATAAATTAAAAGGATAAGGGTTCAAGAGTTCTATGCTACTTCTAAGTTATTCCTATGAACTCAACAGACGGTAAAGACTGGGTGAAACCAATAACAACACTTTGTTTCGCCACTCTTGGACAACTACGCAAACTGGGTGCAATCTTCTAAGGTTGTGCTCAAGATTTTCATACTTATGAATAATACCAACAATTGAGCAACATTACTCAAAATAGAAGTTAAGCATCCACATCAAAAGCTCAGGCTAACTTTACACATTGAACAAAAATCATCCATCCAAACAAAATATGAGCAAAAGTTTCACCAATCTAAACTATCAATCCTTCATTCATCTAACAACTTCAAAGCAAATTACTTAAAGCAAATCTATTCTATGTGTTGAAGAAAATATGCAACCATGCAACCACTTGATAACAATAAGATTTCAAAACAATACTAATAATGAACTTATTATTATTCAAGTAGCTCTAGGCCACAATTTCATAAATCTCTCCACAACAATGAAAATGAGAGAATGAGAGTTTATATAGAGTTCCGAAAAATGAAAGAATGGCCGAGATCAATCTAAAATCAACAATCAAGATTAAGACAACACAACCTTAGATAGTTTCTAAAAATAAAACTAGAGACAAATGCATGCAGGACAAGTGGGGTAGTTAGCCATCTCCTAAGAAGGTGCATCCTTATCCTCATGGGCAGCAGTGTGTTCAATGAATCTGGACACAATTGAATCGACCTCTTCCATAGTGACATGTGGCAACATGTTGATCCTATATTCTCATCCATCCAAATCATTTGCGCAAGCGGCAAAAGCAACCTCCCACTCCAGCTCCTGTTTCTAGAAGGCATCTCAGATAGACAAGAACTTTGTTGCCTTAACCACATTTTGTTTCAGGACTGGTCCTGTGATGGGGAAGAAAATCTCCTGAATTCTAAGCTTTAGGCTTTCCAACTGCATATCACTTTCTTTGATTGTTTCTTTCTCGAGCACATTTGCAGCTACAACAAAGATCTTATCCTGAATCTCTTTCATCTGCTCTTCGGCCTTAGCACTATCTGCCTTTACCTTCTCCAGGATTTCACTGCGTGCAACTAATGTCCAATGCCATGCATTAAAATCATAGGCAGCCCCTACTGCAATTATCTCTTTGTTAATCAGTTCTTGTTTATGCATGCCCTTCAATACTCTTAAGGCATGGGATAATCCTATCTTGAATAGCCTGGAGATCAGTCCATGTTTCCACCATGCTTGCAATTCTGGAGAGCAGGAAGGAAGTTTCCCCATATGTCAATCTCAATTCGTCCGCAAATGTTGCTACTCCTTTTCCATTTGCCATCCATTCTCTGGTTTCTCTGGCCGTAACTACTTCTTCCTTAGAACATTCAACTGTCTCCTGTGAATTTCAAAGTGGAGGAGCTTCTGGATTGGCTTGATTGAGCGGCTTAGTCAAGTGTTGAATGTATTCCCTCAGGCACTCAACTTCTCTTTTGTATTCCCTTTTCTTTCCTACTTCCTTGTCAAGTCTTGCATTCATGGAAGCGACTAAATTATTCAAGTCTTCAACTTCTTGACTCTTAGTAGTTGGTCCCAAATTGATTATACTGATTGCATATTCATGAGAAGTAATATCTTCTTTTGCCTTGTCTACTTTTGGCACAGCAATCTGCACCGTGCGACAGCCGGCTTCATCTCTCTGGATGGTGGAAAACCTTTAGGCTGGCTTCTTTACAGCAACCTGTTCTAATCTGACCAAGAAGTCAGCCATATCATCTTCTTCTTGAACTTCTATTACTTGTATCTTTTCTTTCAATCTTTCCTTCAGCCAATCAGGAACTGTAGGTTGTTCAACGCCTTCCACTTCCCGATCATTCTCTTCACATGGCATATTTTGGCATCCTCGAAGAGCGGAAATCATTCCCTCATGAAACTCATTGCCCCGAATATCCATTTCATTATCTGAATCCAATATTTTTGTGCCTATAGGAGACGGGGGCTCTTCATCTTCTTGATGGACTGACTCTACATTTCCTCCATGAACTGGGGAAGGAATCTCCATATCTGCCAATGACTCATCAATAGCCAATGTATCAATTATGTTCCCAGATGAGGCAGAAGGAGATGTTTCTAACCTTTGTTTCTTCTGAGCGGGTCCATTTACAATTGTCTTCCCTTTTGTTCTTGAAGAGTTTCCTACTCCTTTCTTTTTAGTACTTTCAGTCAATCTGGCACTTTGAGATGCTTTTGCATTTGAAGAACATTCTTCTACTTCACCCATCAAGTCATAAGTCAAGGTCAAATTTCTCCGTCTTAGCACATGAATTTGCTGATCGACCCACCAACAAGAATACTTCACAACTGGCCGCATCAAAGTAGCCAAGTTTACATGCTCAAGTTCTGACCATCTGACAGACGGAAGAGGTGTATTCTCGTCGAAGCATGGTTGAGTGTATTCTATATTATCTTCCAACTGATTAGGTACACGCAAAAGTTGAGCTATTGTGATCAAGCTTACTGGTAGTCTAGACCATAGTCTCTTCTTAATGTCAAAATCATCTACAACATCTGCCCAAAAATATTCTAAGTCCACTCTATGCCTGTAATTCTCTCCATTTACTATCCCAATATTACCATGAGGATCATAGTTAGCTCTGGACTGGTAGAATGTGAAGGGATACCATTGCATCTCTAGCCTAGCACTTTCAGTTGCCTGTGTCGTCGAACAAGACTCTAGCATATTTCCAATAAAGAATGGGAAGGAGATAGCTGCTATCTGCCTTATTCTTTTGAAGCCCTGATATGTCTCCAGTTGTCTAAGAACTTCTAATAGGACCATTCTATTGGTGGGATAGATTGGATGTCGATAAGGATGACCAACAAAACCTTGAACTCTTAAGTATGTGAATTTCAGAAACTAGATAAACCAAGATCCATACTTGCCAATTAAACTCTTAGCTTCAGGAGATGGCCTTTGATGAGTTCCCCCTTGTAGTGTCCTTGTGATATACATCAGGAATGCATCATTTACTCTCTTGAAATGGCTCTTCTCTCTAAGCTACAACTGCGGGTAACAGTCATAAGATTTGAATTCATTTCACCATTGCCAACTACGCCTTTGCAAATCAGTCCAAAATGTCTATAATTTCTGGCCAACAGGTAGACAATGTAAGAGCTCATGTAAAATGACTTTGTCTTTTCTAAATTTGTCAATTGTTCATGGAGATTATTACTAATTATACGGGACCAATTGAACATCTTGACTCCCAAGGTGATTTCATCAATGAAGTAGTACATCCATGTTTCAAATGGCGCACCCTGGGCAGCTATTCTGTTCAGCATTAGGATAATATCACCATATTCCTCTTTGAAGTATGGGTGTAGCAGCTTCTTTGGCACTTTCCCTTGGGGTCTTGTCTTTTCCAACCATGACTTGTTGACATTTGCCGCACAGAGTTCAAACTGGTCATCATAAGTCTTTTAGGTATCTTCTTTAATTTTATATAAGATTTTATTGTAGCTTGGTATTCCAAACACTTCCCGAATGGCTAACTCTGAAAGATTAGCCAATACCCTTCCATCTGGTGCAATGATTGCTCTTTCTTGTGCATCATAGTGCATAGCACATTCAACCATCAACTCAGCACATTCTTTAGCCGATGGAAATCCAGTTGCTTGGACGATGACACTCATCATCCGGCGAGCAATGGGTGTAGGCAGGTATCCATCATAGCCATATATTCTCTTTTTGAAGTCTTCGAAATCCACATGCCCATGGTCAATATCTGTGACATTCTTCCACTTGGATTTGATCTTTCATTCCGGTTGCAATCCTTTGCTAGCGAACTTCGTCTTTGAGTTTTTCTGGAAGGAACTCCTTTGATGGTCTCTAACCTGCAAAACACATGAAAATTATCAAAAATTCATAATTTTAATTCTGATTTTAGACCTTTTTACTTGAAAATTCCACTTTCAGCTTGTTAAAAAGCTAAATATCTGTGAAAAATCAGACTGAAAGTGGATGAAATTGGTCAAGTACTTAGTAAATTCTGAGAAATAAATGGTTTAAACAGAAGAAATCAGTCAAGAATAGGAATTTCTTGACCCTCTGGAGTTTTCTTTGACTGATTTTGATGAAAATTTGCCTTAAATTCTGAAAATTCTGTCTAAAACTCAGAAAAAGCACGTATTTTCTTCCTTCCAACACTTGGAACAATTTTAATTCTTCAAAATTCCTTCCTGAAAATCAATTTTCCACAAAATCTAAGAGAGAGAAAACTTCTTCTCAATTGAACTCCAATCTTCCAACCTGATAATGAATTTGAAAGTGACTGGTTGAAAATATATAGAGTTGAAAAATTTAATTTTAGAAGCTCCATATTTTTGTTTTTGTTTTTTGTTTTTTTTTTTTATTATTATTTTGTGTTTTTATGTTTTAAATCTTTCCAAAACGGAAAGTTTTATTTTCTTTCAAAAATTCATCCCTAGCAAATAATCTTCTAGAACTTTCTCTCAGATTCCAAAATTTTCTTGAATTTTCGAAAATCTTTCCAAGTGTTGACATTATTTTCCTTTCGAAAATAATTCTAAGTGTGGAAAATTTTTTAAAATATTCATGTGTCAAAATTTATTTTCCAACCCGTTTGTTTGATTGACCTTCCAATGGCTAATTTTATGTGTTTCTTGGTTGAAATTGTTTTTTTTCTAGCCATTTTTCTTTCTTCGCCATGGCAAGTTGGTCATCTTAAAATCATGGACGAATTTTTTATCTGGCTTAGGCATCTTCACATATTCCATTTGTGCCTAGGCGAACTTGGTTAGTGTCTTGCCAACTTGTGTCTGTTTGTGCCATCTATCTTGGCAAATTTTATTTTCTTCTTGAATGGACCTTGAAATGTGTTTAGCCAAGAGTTTGGACATACTTTTCTTTAGCAACTTCTATCTTGCCACCTTCATCTTCTTCTAGGCGGACTTCATGAGTTCTATGCCATCCTAACTTCATGCTATCCTTGTGCTTTTACCATGCTCTCTTTTGGCGGACTTGATAGGCAACTTGCCATGTGCTTTAGGAAGGCGGAGTTTGTCTTCTATTTGCCATTTTCCTAGCTTCACTTGGGCGGACTTTGATCATGTTGTGCCACCTTTTATTTCACCTTCATCCTTGCCACATGTTTTAGAATTAGGCTTATGCTTGGCGGGCCTTGAGCATTTGATGCCAAGGTGAATTTGAGAAAGTCTTAGCCATAATATCTTTGCTAGGGCGGAGTTCAAGGAAGTCTTGACATGTTTTGCTTCCATACTTGGGTGGAGTTTGATGTGTCTTTGCCATGGGCAGATTTGGAAGACTCTTGGACAACTTTCTTTCTCCCTTGGCTAGGCGGACTTACGCTCTCCTTAGACATATCTTTTTCATGCTTTTCTACATTATAACCTTTTCTTGCTTTTCTATATGGCAGACTTTATGTCTTGTTGGACAAGGCAGACTTGAAGAGTATTTGATCATTCTTTTATCCTTCCAACTTGGGCGGACTTGAGAGGTTTGTTGAACAACCTCTAATATGCTGGGCGGAATTGATGTTGCTTGTGCCAACAAGGTAGGGCGGAGTTTAGGAGAGCTTGGACATTGCTTTTTATGTGCCAACTTCCAAACTTTTAGACAAGGCGGACTTCATGCTCTATCTGCCATCTTCAATGTTCCTAGGCGGAGTTTGCCAATCTTTGGACAAGGTTGAGTTGGAAGTCTTCATGCCAAGGCAGACTTGGCACATACTTGGCCATGTCTCTCATGCTTGACTTAAGCTTAACTATATGTAGGAGTTTGCATAACCTTTGCCATCCCTTTTAACTACAGATCGGAGTTTAGTGCTTGCTTGCCAACTTTACATGTGCTTGGGCGGACTTGAAGAGTACCATGCCATCTTGCTTCTTGCCAGGTTTGCTTCATGTCTTCCAATTTGGGCGAACATTGGCTCTCGACAGCCATGTGCATACTTCCATTGTCACCTTTATGCTTGATCAGCCATGTTCATGCCATGTTTATCTGGAACAAAACCCTAATTAGGGTTTCTACCTTGCTTTTTGTACTTGGAGACATAGTTTTTCAATTCTGAAGACATGGGCAATGATCATATGACCTGAGGAACAAAACCCTAGTTCTACTTTCAAAAAAGCAAAAAAAAAAAAAAAGCAAACCAAAAAAGTTGCTTCCCGGATTGGACCCAAAGTGCCAAAAACAAAACTTTCTAAATTTAGAAAAAAAGCAAAAAAGCAGAAATTCTTAAAAATAGAAAGTTGTCAAAAATGACTCAAAGCAATTGCGATCCTCGTCCTTTTGACCTTCTAAGAACTTTGACAACATTCAAACACTATTTTGAGCATGAACTCTCTACTTGGCTCAGGATGACTTCTTAAAAACTCTGACTCAAAAACTCTCAAAGAAGATGGATTTACAAAATTGCAGAGCTAAGACAAAGCCCTAAAAAGCAAACTACTAGGGGTCCCCATCTGTAATGGGGTGATGTGTGAAATAGGTCACAACAAGTCCAAGTCCGATAACTTGTGCAACCAATCAACTATCCAAACCTCCACACCATCCTAGCCTATAATTAGTGCCTCAAGTTATTCTTGGGTTCCAAAACCATCCTTGAATCAGATTAAATCAATCCCAATAACTACATCCAAATCCTCATAATCATCCTTAAGACCCACCACCCCATTTAATTAAATCATCCAAGGAATCCTTGATTTGATGGGTTCATTGAGCAAGGAAGGACTCCATCCCACATTGAAGCACAAGACATGCCAATTACCAATCCATTTCATTTTGATGAGTCCCTTCATTGCACCAATCTAAAAAAGCCCTTAGATGATGATAATGATATCTTGTTGATCAAGAAGTGCATGATCCCTTTGAACAAGATGACGATGATGATAGTCTCATGGACAAAGACTATAATATTCATGACTCGTTTCAAGACATCTTTATGAACAAGCTTTCCATAGATTTTAAAAGCCAGCCATGAACAACTAAGATTCATTAAACCAAGAGCATACTAGTACTAGCTAACTTCTACACCAAAATCAAATATCCATAACTCATCCTCATATTAACCTTGGCAAGGGAAACACCATCTAGAAAAAAACACTCAAAACCATAGATGAAAAACTCGGATTTTGCAATAACTCGGCAAGGCCAAAAAATTTTAAAAACTCGGGACTCGCCAAAACTCGGCAAAAAACTCGGCAAAACTCGGCAACTTTATCGAACATTTGAAAATACATTTTTTTTTTATATATAATTCAAAAACACACATTTACACCAAATTTGTATAACATATATGATTTCCATGATATATAAATCAAATTTTTTTGGTAATACATAGCAACAAATGCAAGTATCATAGCATAAACCAAAAACCAAGTGCAACATATGTATAAGAGTTCAATACATATCAACGTATCATAGTGACAGTCTCATAGAGTTATAGAGTCATAGACCACAAAACAAGAACCTCTGAAATTCTGATTACATATCAAGTTCAAAGTTTGGTATCAATGAAATTATGAAAATAAGAAATCATAAATTGCGTCTACGACTAAAGCTCAAAATAGATTGTGGCCGCTGGGTAGGTGGTGCTGAAGTAGTGGCAACATCCTCAACACTAACAGGTGCCTCTTCTGCATGATCAACCTCCTGCTCCTCCTCACGTGCTGCCACTTCCGCATCCCATTCCTCTCCTGCCCTCTCCAACTCACTCAGCTGCTCATTAGTAAGGAATGGATCCAAATCATTATCAACATCATCAGGAGAAGCAACCCATTCTGCTGCATATGGATCAATGTCATCCAAGTCAAGTGCTTCATGTGAATCTTGCCCTAGCACCTTCTTCTCATGTAATCGAATGTTGTACCGCACATAGACAAGATCATTCAAGCGTTGTTGAGTCAACCTATTGCGCTTTTTTGTGTGGATGTTCTCAAAAACACTCCAGTTGCGCTCACAACCAGAAGCACTACAAGGCTGTGATAATATGCGGATGGCAAGCTTTTGAAGATTAGGCGTTGTGGCACCATAATCTTCCCACCACAAATCTGCAAGGATACAAAATGTGATTTATAACTTGTAAAGATTTCAATAATCTTAAAGAGAGAAATAAATGGTAAAAATTAAACATATGTTTTTTTTTACCTGGTCGTAAGGTGGCTCTCCTACGTTTGCAATCAGGTGAAGAAAACAATTCCCCTAAGGCCTTCTTATAACTCTGCAACTCATCAAGTATCAGGTCTCGAAGGATCTCATCATCAACTAATCTCCGAATGCATGTGTCAAGGCCAATTCTAACCTCTGCATCTGCTTTGAAACTCGGAGAGTAAAAAAACTTGGGATTCAAGAAGTAGGCAGCAGCATGAATATGTTGGTGGAGTTGATGGTTCCACCTCCGATCAATTATGCGCCATATGGGTTCATACTTGGTCTTGTTTGACCCATACAAGTGTTGAATCGCCTCTTTGGCCTTATCCATGGCCTCATATAGATACCCCATGGAGTTATGATCCCCATCCACCATTCGTAGCACCCTCACCAACGGTTCCGACACCTAGATATAAAAAATCTAACAAAATCAGCAGATTGAAATATTAGAAAATTAAATAATAAATCATCAATTAAAGTTTCAAAACTTACATTGATGATCTCCTCCACCATCTTGGCAAAATTAGTATCAAAAATGGCAATCACAACCTTCTCTGCTTCAGGCTTTGTAGCATAAGGACTCCCCAACCATCTTTCACTCACGAACATCCGCTTCAGGTTGGGCAATGTAGCAAGTATGCTCTGCAAGGTGAGGAAATTGGTAGCAAAGCGTGTGACCCCCGACCGCACAAGATCCTTACCTTCAGTGTGTTCTCTCATAAGATTCAGGACCCATGTGTGATTGTAGATGTATTTGGTGATATTCCTTCCATCTTCAACCACTTTCTTTACCCAACTTAGTTTCCCTATGTCCTCAAGGAGCAAGTCAAGACAATGGGCAGCACAAGGGCTCCAAAATAATGTCGGATGTCTAGCCATTAGAAGTTTGCCGGCTGCCACATATGCAGCTGCATTATCAGTCACAACTTGGATGACATTCTGCACTCCCACATCCATCACCACTTCATCCAACATGTTGCACAAGGTCTCCGCATTCTTCACTTCATTGGAGGCATCAATTGATTTTAAAAATACTAACTGTCCTCCTGAAGCAACTAGAAAGTTGATGAGTGTCCTGTTCCTACCATCTGTCCATCCATCAGAAAGAATGGTGCAGCCATTCTTTTCCCAAATAGTCCTTTGCTCTTCCACTAATGCATGAGTGTTTTGGACCTCATCCTGCAATAATGGTCCACTTACCTCGTAACGGCTTGGGGATTTGAACCCCTTACCTGCCACAGTCAACGCGGTGACCAATTGGTCCCAAGATGGACTAGAAATAGCATTGAACGGAACATCGTTGTAGATAAAAAATCTAGCACACGCCACCTTGGCTTGTTGGTGAGCCTCTTTATTCCATGCAGTGCCAAGCAATCCAGGTTGTGCACCAGGAGTGTTACGTGGAATAAAGAAGTTTTCCATGTTGCTGTCCAAAGTTCCCTTTGCTCGTATCCGTGGCCCAAGGGAAGAACCAAATGTCCCCACATCTGTATGTGACCCCATGGAACTCAAATCTGCCCTTGGGGCTGCCATTGCCTCTGCTGTTCTCTTTTTTGTTGCCTTCCTTTGATCATATGCTTCAAGCGTTGCTATTGCATCTCTCGTAGCCTCTTCAGTACATTCCGTACAGCTTGTGGTATCTCGGCATTGAATTTTTGCAAGGTGATATTTGAACCTATTAATGCCACCTTTTACAATTTTTTTGCAATGGTTGCAAAAAACATCTCCTCGTTTTGGACCTGGTCTCCCATGTTTCCAACAAGGGTCTCTCTTTTTGCCACCAACTTTAACTGTAGAAGCTGAATCCATTTTCTTTCAAAAAGATGTGGAAAAGAACCTAGCAAAAGAGAGGCAACATTTAGAGATAAATAACATTGTTACCAAAAAAAATCACAAACATCCAAAAATTACAATGACTGTATAACTGTATTTTATTTACAGTCAAAATAGATGACTCTCTAAAATTAAAATTTTTAATTGGTTGTGTATTTTTTTAAGTTTTTAACTTCAAATTTAAATTTAAATGAAATACTTTAATACACATTGACATTACACAGTTGACAGTCATTTCAAATGACTATGAGTATTTCACAATTGACTGTGTAATACACAGTCATTAATTACAATGTACATTAATGATTAATGTATTACACAGTCATCAGTCATTTGAAAATGACTATGTATTACACAGTCATTTCAAAATTTCAAATGACTGTGTATTACACAGTCATCAGTCATTTGAAAATGACTGTGTATTACACAGTCATCAGTCATTTGAAATTTTGAAATGACTGTAATGACTGTGTATTACACAGTCATTTGAAAATGACTGTGTAATACACAGTCATTTCTCATTTGAAATGACTGTAATGACTGTGTATTACACAGTCATTTGAAAATGACTGTGTAATACACAGTCATTTGGAAATGACTGTGTATTACACAGTCATTTCAAATGACTGATGACTGTGTAATACACAGTCATTTGAAAATGAATGTGTATTACACAGTCATTTGAAATGACTGTGACTGTGTAATGATGACTGTGTAATACACAGTCATTTGAAAATTTGAAATGACTGTGTATTACACAGTCATTTGAAAATTGAAATGACTGTGATTGTGTAATGATGACTGTGTAATACACAGTCATTTGAAAATTTGAAATGACTGTGTATTACACAGTCATTTGAAATGACTGTGACTGTGTAATACACAGTCATTTTCAAATGACTGTGTATTACACAGTCATTTCAAATGACTGATGACTGTGTAATACACAGTCATTTGAAATGACTGTAAATTGTAATTACTAATTACTAATGATTGTGTATTACACAGTCATTTGAAATGACTGTGACTGTGTAATACACAGTCATTTGAAATGACTAAGACTGTGTAATACACAGTCATTTTCAAATGACTGTGTATTACACAGTCTTAGTCATTCGAAATAAAACAATACAAAAAGATACCTGGTTGTGCGTGCAAATGCAAACAATACAGTCATTTTGACTGTGTAATACACAGTCATTTCAAATGACTGTGTATTACACAGTCAAAACGACTGTGTATTCGAAATAAAACAATACAAAAAGATGCCTGGTCGTGCGTGCAAATGCAAACAATACAGTCATTTTGACTGTGTAATACACAGTCATTTCAAATGACTGTGTATTACACAGTCAAAATGACTGTGTATTCGAAATAAAACAATACAAAAAGATACCTGGTCGTGCGTGCAAATGCAAACAATATAGTCATTTTGACTGTGTAATACACAGTCATTTCAAATGACTGTGTATTACACAGTCAAAATGACTGTGTATTCGAAATGAAACAATACAAAAAGATACCTGGTCGTGCGTGCAAATGCAAACCCTATGCAAATCGCGTGGCGTTTTTTTGCCTTCCGGAGTCGCGCGAGCCGCGAAATGGAATAAAGACTTCGGTTTTTTTTTTTTGCCTGCGACTTAAGTCGCGTTTTTCTCGCATTTTGTGCCACGTTTCGGGCGGGTTTTGGCCATTAACGGCGATTATTTGCCAAAAAAATCGCGGCGAGTATATAAAAAAATCGCCCCGAGTATTTCCGCGATTAACTCGCGCGGGATTATGGATCGCGATTACTCGCGAGTTTTTGAATTGCTCGCCGAGTTTTTCATCTATGCTCAAAACCAATTAAATCCAGTTAAAGTGTCCTCCTCTATACAAGTCCATCATCTAAACCTTCATAGACTGTGATGTCCCCAAACCGAACCTCGTCAAATATTGTTGATATTGAGAAAACTCCTTGTATTATCTTTACAAATGAGGATACATATTAAGATAAACCAATTCTCCTAATAGGACTATCTCGTGATTGAACTTAAAGTCAGCAATCCTCATCCATGAGCAACAATTTCAGGATCAATTATCATTGGCTTAATTACAGTACCAGGCAGCAAGTTAGTCAACCAATAATACAATTTGATAAGTGAAAGGTGGCATTCATTATGATATAATTATTAAACAAACACACATAGTTAACAAATGAGTGGATTACTTTGTTTGTTCTCAAAAGTGATTAAAGTTGTGTTTGAGGAAGTAATTAATATTTATAAAGAAGTGTTAGAATGAGCTGTGATTTGCAACGATATCACACAGCAAAATATGGACAGTAACCATAATACGCAGCAATTAGTTAAGAATAAAGACACAGTTTAATTTAAAAAGTAGTCAATTATGAGATAAGGGTGGCTTCGTATGATTAAGACATAATAACCGACCATACAAAGGTTGTCACAAAGAACATTTAGGAAAAGCAACCATTAACTCAGCGACTTAATTATAATGTAGCGATCATATAATAGAGTCCCATTCCTTAAAGATGGCGATTTGTTTGAGTAAGGAACGTCAGCCATAAAATAAACACTATAATGCAGCAATCAAGAGACAACGCTTAAGTTATTTGAAAATGCATCGTCTAAGATAAGGCAGCGATTTTTATCATATTATTAAAAGGCAAAGGCTTAATATACTCGGTCAATTCTCATGGGCAATGTTGGAGTTCAACGTGTATATTGGAATGCTTGGACTCAACAAACCATTAGTTATGTTATGGCAAACGTTATAAACAATGCACTTATTAGTAATATTGAACAAACTAAGTTGTAAATAAACAAATCAAGAAGATTAGTCACCAACGGGTAAGATAGAAGAGACGTGATTGTTCAAGGAAGCTGATCCCTATGAAAAGACACCACCCTTATGGTCATTCGACGGGAATAAATAGCATGGACATGAGGACTCCAGGGGATCATGGGTCGTGTTTTCTGAATATTGACCCCTTATTCCAGCTTAGGAGGAGGGATAAATTACGTTTTGGGAGAATCAACTTCGCTGCCAGAGGAATTAGGATTAAGGCCAGTCCATATTTAAGGAGCAGGCCGTAAGGGTACACTCAGCACCATCACTTACCCAAAGAGGATAAGAATCGGAAAGGCTATCAAACTGAATATTGAGGAAAATAATAAATTATACTGCAATCAGATAGCGTAGTAAGTTAGAAATGCATACAAGATCGGTAACACCGTAACATCATAGGAACTGATCAAGACTCATAATGTGATTACCGCCAGTCCAGTGTGCATACATTATCCATAATCGAAGAAGATAAGTTCCATAACAGTAATACACCAGAAGATCGGCATGTTTTGTATTTTATTTCTTAATCCCGTTTGGATCAGCAACGTGGCACTACAAAGGGATACCAACATTTACATCTGTATGACCATCTTAGCACATCAGACAACGCAAGCTTACATAGCTTATAGCTATCGTCATAAGGAATGGCCAATACCATGTGGGGAGGTTGAAAACAATAATGTTATGAAGACACAGTAACACAATGACACAGAAAGGACTGTAAGTATTATCAGGGATCACCACTTTTAAGGAGACTTCTCTAATTTTTATTTATATCCTGATTAGATGGCTCAGTTAAGCCACAGACTTATAAAGTCCCAGATGTATAATTACAAGAAAGTGTTAAAAAGAAACAGCATCATAAGAACACCACATAAGCAACAAAAATGTAAAATCAGAGACAACGACATATAGATCAGATCAGTATCAATAGAAAGTTACAGGCAGTAGCATTTTGTCTTTGGTGGCATGCAGAAGGAACATTCCATTCTCATTGTCAAATCAGAAAAAGATAAGTTCATCCCTCCAAACTATTCTTGAATTTTTATAATAAAACATATGTAATTTTGACAAAATTGTATTTAAAAATTTCTTACAACTCTAATTTAAACTTAGAATTGTGTCTCAAGACCGAGTATAAGCCAAGTCCCAAAAGGGTACATTACATAGACACATCAATAATCTTGTCAATCATCTAATCCTACCTTACCCAAACAATCTATGAAGGATTTTATCCAAGGACTACTAGCAAAAGAAGGCCATCAACATAGAAAGAGCAAAAAAGAGGATTTTGCCATACCCCAACTCCAATGCCATTATTGAAAGGAAGCTAACTGCAGAATAACGCTTCCAACTGCTAGATCTAATAGGAGAGCGAACGCGAAAATTTCTTACAAACCCTTTAATCAGTTATAGATTAGATGATCAAAAGCAATATCAGTTTCAAACAAATAAACACATAAAAGCATAACACCAAATTTACTTGGGGAAACTCTTACGGGAAAAATTCAAGAATTATGTAAATAAATTGAAAAATTCAAATTTGAAACCCCAATCTATTCTCTTTATTCTCAAGATTTATGGCAATAAATTGAAATTTTCAAGTTTGAAACCCCAAAGTCCTTGTTCCCGACATTCACACTAATTTGGCAAAGGTGGATGTCACAAGAGCAGACATACGATTGCAATGTTAAGGAAGTTTGTGTGGGGCTGATGGAGTTTGACAGTATTATATGCATAAGCTTGCAAGATTGGGGGTTTGTGGGCTTGCGAGGATAGTGATCAAATAAGCGATAACTATCATTGCAAATCAACTCTTACATTGGTTGAAAACATTCTCTACGTTAGTTTCAACTTTCTACAACAACGACTAAAGTCTTTCTCGATGGATTTACAAATTGACTCAATCACCAAGGAGACTTTTGACAATGACAATTGATCCATTGTGAATCGAATTGGAGAAGTGGCCAAATTAGGCACCTAGAATTGTGTTAAGACAGGTTCAAACTTGGGTATGGATGAAGATTAGAAAGTAGGATAACACCCCTCATCACAATAGCAGAAGTGACATTTGAGGGACCAATAGTTGTTGATTAAGACACAATCATCATTTTAACTGTTTGTAACTATAGGACCTAAGCCAGCAATGAGAACAATCTAAGTAGGCACAACACAGGTATTACCAATAACATGATACATTTTACATTTATCTCCCACAAAAGAAAAGTTTAAGTATCATCTGACACATCTGATGGATACAACAGATACAAAAGAGTTGAGGAAGAAGGTATCTCAATAGGTACCTTGGCTCCAACTTAACCAAGAGAAGTGATCCTAGTAAATTGCAGTTGCTTCACTGCAACTTGGAGTGTGCGCATTTCTTCTATTTACTGCTTCAAAAGATGTTGTAAAATGATTTCCTATTCTCATTGCCTTCAACCATGTGAACAAACCTCTATAGGTTGCCCTTGAAATGATCGTGCTCTAATACAAGGTGCCAACTTCAGTCTCCTAGTCTTCAACTGGGCCAGTTCTTCATCACACTCAGTAAGTAAGTCTGTTGAGTCCTGTTCCTTTGCTCCTCCAACTCACTCCAATTCTGTAAGAGACAATGTTTCTCACATGAGGCATTCTGTAACATCAAGTACTAGTATTAACCATGATGATCAAGTGGAGGCCCTCCAAAATACAAGCAACTGATGAAGTAACAACATGATCAGACTTGATTGGCATCCACTGCTTTGAAATATCCCAAGTGTTTTGATCAGGACATCTATAGTTCACAAAAATTTGCACAAATTCCAAATGGCAGTCCTCAACAAACATATAGATGCAGATTGTATCATCCAAGATCACAGTAGACAAGCCACCATAAGTAAGTCTAATTCCTAGATGAATAGCTGCAGAGCCACATTTGAGTCCCCGGAATCAACTCTAGATACTATCTCTAAAGTTGCACTACCAAACCACAAGTTGCAGTACAAGCAAAGGCAACAAATTTGAATCATAAAACATATAGAGAACAACTACACAAGAATATAGAAAGTGATGCATTTATTTCATAGGTAGTGATCAATGCTAATACAATGGTTAGCAGTATGGGGGGTCTTGTCATAAAATCAAAGCCCATATCCCAACAGTTGAAGCGCTATTTGAATTACAATGGTTGTTGGTAAAGACACAATAGTTGATCTAACTGTTTATAACAACCATGTTACTTTTACTACCTAAGTTAACAATTATAACAATATAACTAAGTTGATGACAAAAATGAATACAACAACATGACACATTCTACATCTGTTTCCTGCTAAAAATTAGTAAAACAAACTATTAGAATTTGCGATCCAACTAAAAAAATAAAAACTAGATTTTCATTTCATTGGGAACTTCCATAAAATTATTATATTCAGGAGGGCATCAATTGTAGGAAGCATACTTCTTGGAATCTCTCTTGATACATCTTCATAGAATTTGGTCTTGTCCATGGAAAGGCACCAAATAAAGTGCCCCCTACACCAGTACCAAGGCTACCAGCTATACTTGAACTTGACAAATCATCCATAACTACAATGAAAACACAACCATACATCAATGCCTACAATCAAAACTTGAAATTATTTACTCTCAAGTACCAAAAAGCGAATCTTTGTTTGTGGGATGTGCAGAGAAGATTAAATTGCTACCTTTTCTGGTTCATCGTCCAAAAATACAATATCATGCACAAAGAAAAAAAAATGCATGGTTTAAGAGACAGCAATATCATAGTGTGAATAACAAATAACAATTATAACATAAAAGAAGCAAAAATTAACCACTCGACTTAATTCTGAAACAAAAATACACCTAGCTGAAAAAAGAGTTATCATTCCAAGTCAAATATCAAATGATAGACTTCTAGAAATATAGAAAATCATTAATCCCATGTAACTTGACTTAACAGTAATGATAACCTCTAGCAATATAGAAAACCATTAAATCCATATAAGTTCACTCAACAATGATGATTTCAAAAAGACAAACAAAAATGAAAAATGTTCATCATTAAAAATATAAAATAAGTCTTCATACTTAATTTTGTGGCAAATTGACTCATTAAATGCATGGTGAAAACAGAAGTACAAGTTTCCATCAAACCAAATTGACTGGTGAGTAAACATCGTTCACCATGTTAAGTGTTGGGTTCAATGCCAAGCTGATCCATTTTGGGTGTACCCGTGCTCTTTGGACTATAATTTGGGAGGTGTAAAGAGATCCTGGTACACAGCCATCCCCAGATAATCCTGTTTCAGATTGTCTTGTGCTTCCTCATTTTTCAAAAAGGATACCATGTGACTATAATACTATTCAGGAGTTTGATTCTCTAGAGTACTTTGAATCTTCGTAAGATGATGATGAGATTTCTTCAAATGCTCCTTCTTCTCCTTCAGAGACAGTTGTTGTTCTGTTACCTTAAATGATTTCTTGTGCAGAATCATAGATTGAGGCTCCCAACATTCCTATTCAGCAAAAACATCCGTCCCTTGTTGCTTCATCAGAGTTCAGAGTCGCTTCTTTTAAATCTTCTAGTGATTTTGTGTAGTAAGACCATCTTTGTCTTCCAGATTTGGAGAACATATTTGAGGGGTTATCTCTCCTCTTTGATGACAGCCATTGCACTACTGTTTTCAAATCATCATTGTCTTTGGAGCTTGGTTTACATCAGTTTCTACATAGTTCCAATTTGTCACCTTCTTCATTGATTGGGCATGTACCTAATTTGCTTGTAGCATCATCATCTGCCATGCAGAAGGAGACACATGAGCAGATTTCAAAGACAACATCATACATTTTCATGCTTCATATTAATTCCTATCTGGAATGGAAAGCATTTCTGCATCTATACTTCGTTTTGTTTCTTCCAAAAGGGAGACAAATTGTTTGTAGGCATTGGATCTTGTTTTGTCTTCATGCGCTTACTATTCCTCCAAGAGATCACACATTGTGGGGGGGGGCCGCAAATCCTCCCTCTTTCTCTCGTGTGAGAGGGCTTTCAATTGTAACTTTGTGATGGATGCAGTCCTTTGGAGTATTGATGAGCCATCCATTCATCTTTTGTACATGATTATTTTCTTGCATTCTCTCTTTTGGAGGGGTTTTTCCCCATGTGGTTTTTCTCCTTTACTCCATTTGTAAGAGAACATTTGTAAATGGGTACCTAATATGGCCACATAACCAGAACCCATCCATGCATCCTTTCATCATTTGCATTGGTTTGTTCCTCCCTAAGTTGCATTTAAGGGGGGTGTTGGTGTGAATAAGGTGTTTTACCTAGCTAGTTCACCTTGTAGGTCCTATTCACATGTTACTAAGGTCCTAGGAATCTTTCTAGAAGTCTTAGTTGTCTTGATGAGATCTTATCTTATCTCATTTACTTCTTGTGTGTTAGATCATTTAATATTTGGTCATGTTAGTCCTACAAGAGCCTTACTTATATAGGCAACGAGAGAGATGATTAGACAAGATCATGACATGTGTCTTAATCTTATAACATTAGGCATCCAGCTCTCCTTTGGGATTGAAGTTGGATCTATTAATTATTCCTCTCAATGAAAAGTGGAAATAGTGATTAATTAAGTCCTTAGTTTACATTTCTAAGCTAAGACTCCTATTTCCCACAATTTCAGTAGGAAAATTTTGCATAATCTCCCCCCTAGGATAATGTTTGGAAGCATTTTACACACTTTGCTCCTTTCATTTGGTATCAGGGCATGGCTAGTTTTGGTCCCATTGTTGGGCAGCAGGTTTTTATACTGATTCTAATATCAAGCAAGCTCATTTCTCGCCATACTCTCTTGTGGAAGGTTATCTTTTGTTTTGCAGATGATCCTGGGGTGTGTGAGTTAATCTTCAGCTGCTATAGAGACCAAATAAGTGTTGAAATGTGGCGACTGATCAGAGAAGTACTCTACACTCATCACATATCCTTGCCAGGGTCCGGGGCCGGGCCGGGCCTCAGGCAGGGGTTCGGGAGTGGCAGCCCCCGAGGAAAGCGGGGGTTCGGGGACAGGAGCCCCCGAGAAAAAAAAATTTGCCGTTTTTTGTTGATGAAAACCGACATTGTAATAAAACCCTAAAAAGGCCGATTTTGTTCATTGCCCTAAAAACGCATGTTATAAGCGGCTGGGATGCTTAAGGCATTGGAAGGTTGATGTACTGTTTTTGCTGGACAATAAGAAAGATTGGACGGCTGTGTATGGTGAACGTAACCCATTCTGGGTGAACCACGTTAAATCTCTGTGTTATCTGTGTCCTATTTTATTTCTTTATCTTTTGTATTTAAATCTGCATATAATTGTTAGTTCATATTTGCTTCGGATCTGCTTGAAACCCTAACAATAAGGGGGTTGGATAAGACATTCTACTCATAAAGGGGGATCAAGAAACTAGGGTTTATTTAAGAGAAGGGTGGGAAAGTGAGATTGCAGTATGAAATGCCTTAGCCTACCCCTATAATATTCATGAAAGGAATGGCTTTAAGCAAAGAGGATGCGGCCACAGTTCTGTTTGATATATCAACAGACAACCTAGCAGTTTGTTGTAGGATACTGAATAAGGTTTGGTCATCTTGCCCATGTGTTATTTATAATAATTCTAGCCTGCATTGTTTGCAGATTTAATTCTGCATTTCGATTGGTGAGGAAGGTAAGACACAACTCCTGCATAGACACTGTTCATGATTTGTTGATATCTTACTTGAGTTTATTTAAAGAAATTTGTTCCTTCAATCTATTAAGTAAATGATTTTATCAAGATATTATTTTTTGCCTATTTCAGGGTTCCTAACTATTTTTTCAGAGTAATAAAGGGGAAGAAGTAAGCAAGCATTTTGCCAGTTAGGTGTCCCTAGATTGCTGTTTTATCAAGAAATATTTCCAATTAGAAATTCTTTAACCTGTGAGATGTTTTGGCAATGGTAAAATATTTATGTTGATCACATTCAGTAGTAGGGGTATCTAATGTTCACTGGCAAAGGGATCTTATTGTTTATTGTTGACATAGTTATGGAACATGTAATATACAAGACATTGCTCACACGTGACTTACACTTGAAGATTGACTTTAAATTCTACAATGGTCCAAATATTTGACTTCAGTGGAAAACTGAGAGAGAGATAACATGCAGCATATGAGTAATTATATGACTGAGTTAGTAAGGAGTTAAGTTAGGACAGGCTATTGAAACCAGAGTTCCGTGACTCGCCATGACTCGCCAAAACTCGGCGAGTCACGGGCCGAGTGACCCTTGGCGAGTCTTGGGTGGCTTGGACCCGGACTCGGCAAGTCATCGTGAGTTTTGGCCGAGTCATGGCGAGTCATGGATTAGACGCCTTTGTAGGAAGGACCAAGGCTCCTCTGAGCCATAGACTTGTAGTTGTTTTACTTTTGATATATGTGTGGAACTGGAACATTTGAATTTTGATGTCATGGATTTCATATTCCATGAGTTTTGTAATATTTTTACATTTGACACTATTTATATCTCTATGGTTCTTGGTTGCTATTTCCTTCAGCTACAATTTACGTTTATACTAATGTGATCAATGTATACTTGTGTATGTGATCAAATTAACTTCTATTTGATGATGTTATTGTGTATTTAAGGTTTGTTTAATAAAGGGTGCATGAAACAAGTTTTGAATCCTTAAAAATCGCTAAATTTCTTGGGTTTTTCACTTTGCCGAGTCCTGGCCGATCCGAGTCCCAAGTCAAGTCACCCTTGCCGAGTCCACACCGAGTCCGAGTCCCATTTCTATGATTGAAACAATGCCCTGGAATACAAATTGATGATCATATTTGTAATCATTTGTGTTGGTCGTAAAATGGGCTTTGTACTACTTGTTAAGCTACATTGGTTAAGTATGTTAGTGTCGTCGAGGGTAGTTGTCCGTTGCACGACGGTTCCCCACGGGTGGTAACCGCAACCCTCGACCGTATCTTTATATATGCTCTTGTACTTGTTGTTGGAGACACTGATGCAGAGAATGATTATTGTACTAGACATTTTGGCATTAATGAAAGCATTGCTCTGAGTTTCTGGTTACTATTCTATCCTATGGTTATCATCGTAACTGGAGACTATATGAAGGAAAATAAACTTGTTCTTTGTAGTTATAACACTTATCTTATGGCATACTAGCATCTCTTATTCTATACTGTGCATTTACTTCCTATGTCTCTGAAATAGTTTCCATAGGCGAAACATCTGTCGTTGTTGCCTTCTGAATCTGGGTAGTCACGGAGCGTGAATGGCCTACGGAGGATAATGGGCCAGCCCATTGGCAATAGTATCGAGGGGGGTGATAGCCGACTGAGAGAACTTTACAAAGGGGAGAACGCATTGACAAGCGACTTCGTGATCCAGTTCCAAGCGGCTATAGAGACTTCCGTACAAGGGGAGGCTACACAGGAAGAGGTACCCGAGGGTGTAGTCTGGGACACTCAACATCAGTCCGGCAGCAAATAGGTTGTTGCACCAACTCTCGTGTCTCCTAGCCCAAGCAACCCTTGCCCACCAGCACTGAAGGTAGGAAACCCAGCGTGAGGGGCGACGCCAATAGGTCCTCCGGGAGTACAAAGAAAACAACTGTCGCTGGGAAGAGGAGCATAATGGCAAGTGACGACGGGAAACTTGAACCTTGAGCCTCAGGGGCAGAATAAAGAACACTCCTACATTATGTACAGGAATCAATGCCCAACTTATTAAATAAGGATACAAATAAGAAGGCACAAAGTGAGGAGTGGGAGGCCGCACAGAAAGCCCTAATTCTAGAACAACAAGTAGAACATAGACGGAGGCTGAGGCAACTTGCCGAAGGACGACCTGTCGAAGGGTTGCCCGAAGGGAACCAAGGAGGTGCCACGGAGGGTGCAGGAGCAGAAGCCGAAGGAGATTTCTACGTGTTGCCAGAACACCGTAGGGTGAGAAGCTACGAAGAATTTTTGAAGGAAACAAGGCTACGAAGAAATCTAGTTGAAGAGACTCGGGATCAGTTCAGGAATTTATCCCTTACACTACGCACGGAGGACCACCGAAGGGAGCGAACAAACAACAAGGGTGATAATGGAGGGGAGGGCAACCGTACGACCGTAGGTGTGGAGGAGGCACAGGCACACGACAAGCAGGACCCCCAGTCACTCAAACAGCAAACACCACCGGCACGGGTGGGAGTGGTGCAGGTGCACGACAGGCGACACGACCCCCATCAATGGCCAGTAAACAGAAGCTGTCGAAGTTCAACGACGACGGGAAGGAAGATCCTGTCCGCCATTGCCCCACTTGCGAAACCATATGGTCAGCGAACGGTGTTACCAACCAGGACAAATGGGTAACACAATTTCCAACAACCTTAAGGGGAGTGGCCATCGACTAGTACTCCAATACGGATAAGGCCAAAGTCGGCACATGGCCCAACCTGAAGAAGGAGTTCGAGATAGAGTTTTGCCTCCTCAGAGATGACAATAAAATAGTAGCCCAAATCTATGGCACAAAGCAAAACAAGAACGAGATGGTCCGAGCCTATAGTCAGCAGCTCAAGGAACTGTTGGGGAAAATGGAGAGTCAACTAGCAGATGGGTTGAAAAAGAGATGGCTCGTGGAGGGACTAAAACACTCCCTCCGAAAGAAGATGAAAATTGTTCCACAAACCTTGTACGAAGATGCATTTAATAGAGCGATGGATCTCGAGAGCGAGACCAAGACATCCAAGAAGAAAAATAAGGATAGCTCGTCCGAGGATGATGACTCTTCCGAGGGAAGCAGCAGCGATGGCGAGTCTGGCAAAAAGGTGCAAGCCCTGCAGAAGGACATGCTGAGGATGATGAAAGAGTTGAAGGTTATGAAGGGAGGTCCGTGCAAGACCGACGAAGGGGAGCTTTGGTGCACGGAATGTAAGACGAACGGCCACACGAAAGACTCCTGCCCAAAGAAGGCCTATTGTGATATATGCCAGTTGATGGGGCATCCCACCAAAGAATGCCCCTACAACATGAAAACACGAAACCAACAAGTATTGCTTATGCAGGAACAACCAACTACATCGGGCGGTACCGACAGCTCCCAAGTGAACAACAACGCAACATCGGGAGGCTACCAAGATAACCGGTGGGGAGGACAAAACAACAATAACAATACAAGGAGCCGGATCCAATATGACTCCAAAGGTCGACTGATGATACAATGCAGAGAGTGCAGCCAGTGGGGGCACTTCACCCGAGACTACCCGAAGGGAGAGGCCACACAATATTTGTGCAAATGGTACGGACTGGGAGACCACGAAGACGCCACCTGCCCGAAGTCCGGCATCAACTTGCTCAATATCGAGGAAACCAAAGAAGAGGAAGTGTTGGTCGTAACCCACGCCCAAGCCAGACAAGCAACGTGCCCAGACCCAGAGACGAAGAAGTGAAGGGTATGGGAAGCACAGGAAGAAATTGAGAAAGAGATACGAGAGAGGGCGAAGGCGAAGGGTACGACTGGTACTTCCAGCCGACCGAAGGCAAAGGAGGCTATACTAAATCAAATTTTTAAAACTGGAGGTGCCTGTGAAGGTACACGATCTCCTCCAGACGATGCCTCAATTATGAACGACAATGCTGAATAATCTCTCCCAACCATGCACCAATACCAACCACCGCACGAATGTTCCTGGGGGGTCTGCAATAGACCCCAGGCTGCTGGCAGTTAACACTGGAAGGAACACGGCCATTGTGGAGATGGGTATCCTTGGCACCATTCTAACCCATACCATCGTCGATGGTGGATCGAGAGTGAATGTTCTTCCAAAAGAAACCTGGCGAAAGCTGGGGAAGCCAACACTGTGGCCATCTACATCCAATCTGTTGGGAGCAGATCAGCATGGAATCAAACCCATCAAGACACTAATGGGCCAGCAAGTTACCATTGGGGCGCAACCCTTCATACTGGACTTCGTGGTAATCCCACTAAAGAAAAAAGGGTATGATGCAATCTTAGGGAGAGGGTGGTTGGTGGCAACCAAGGCCACCCACAACTGGAAGAAGAACACTCTGTCTATGGAGAATGGAGGAAGGAAGTTTATCATAGACCTTGGGACGCAATTGGTTAGTGAGGAACTGGCATCATCTTCAGAATCGGAGGGTGAAGGAGAAGGCGACCTAAGGGACGAAGGACGGGGCTGCATGGAGCCCAACGACGAAGGGATTCTCAAACTAGGAGAGTGCTCTGAGGATGAGACGGGGTCATTGAACAGGCTCTTCCACTAGCAGATGGAGGATTACGAAATGTTCTAGAGCTACAGGCTCGAAGTAGAGGAACCAAAGCTAGTAACAAAGGAGGTGTACCTACCAGAATACAGAGAATATTGGAAGGGAGACGCCCGTGTGAGTGATACCACCACACACCAGTTCCCGAAGGAAGAACCCATCAAGTATCAAGAGGTAAAATTGAAGGAGACAAACCTCGGTAACGTAGATAATCCCAAGATCATTCGGGTCGGCAACGATTGGAACCCTGTGTGGAAGGCCACAGCCTTCAAAATATTTATTCTTCTTCTTCTTCTTATGTACAGGAAGGAGACTGTGGTCCCTGTAGAATTTATGGTTCCAGGTCTTCGGATGGACATTGACAATAGACTTTCCATCAACGGGTCCAAATTGAAACCCTACCACGAGAAGCGTGCAGGGGACTCGAGACATCGGAAGGACACCCGAGAGTCCGGAGCGGAACTCGAGAGGATGGAAGGGGACCCGAGAGGCCGGGCAGGTGACTCGAGAGGCACGGGACCAAAGCGGGAGACTCTTGGGCGAGGCAAACCGAGAAGGATGAAGGGTGATCCTAGAGGCACGGGACCTGAGCCGAAGACTCTCTGGAAAAATTAGATTAGGAAATTAAATTAAAAAAAAAATATTAAAAAAAAAAAAAAAAAAACAATGGCCACGATGGAACCACCGTGCGGTGGGACCACCGTCGGGGGGTCCCCGTATGGTGGAACCACCGTCAGGGGGGCCACCGTCGGTGACCACCATGGGGGGGGCCACCATACGGTGGAACCACCGTCGACGGAGGTCACCGGCGGTGGAATACCACCATAGGCCTGAAGGAGCACGGTGACGGTGGCGGCGGTTTTAAAAAAAAAGGGTGAAAGGAAAAATACCACGGCACGGCAAGGATAAACGGTGGTGATGGCACATGAAAAAAAAAATGTGCCTACATTCAAACAAGAATACGCTGAAAAAATTAGAGCGGAGAAGAAGGTTTTTGGCATCTTAAAATATCACAAAAATGATGTGCGCCATGGACTTCCATGTGGTTCTGAAGGTTGTAAATTGGTGTTGGCACTAGGGCGCTGCCCCAGACCCCGCGAGGGCGCTACCCCTCGACCCCGCTAAGGGGTTGCCCTAGACCCTGCGAGGGCGCTGCCCTGGACCCCGCTGGGGGCACTGCCCCCAAACCCCCAGTTTATTTTTGGGCTACAATACACTTTTGAGTTGGGCGAAGGCAAAGAAACGAAACTCGGACTCGGCTCGGACTCGGCAAGGCCAAATCGGACTCGGACTCGGGACTCGGCGCCAGACTCGGCTCCAGACTCGGCTGGACTCGGGAAAGTGAAAAACTCAAAAAATTTAGAGATTTTTTAAGATTTAAAACTTGTTTCATGCACCCTTTATTGAATAAGACACAAAAACATCATCAAACTTGGCTCATTTCATTACATAATACATACACAAGTATACATCTATGATCTATCACATAAGCATAAACGCAAATTGTAGCTGAAGGAAATAACAAACATAGATATATAAATATTGTCAAATGTATACAATATTACAAAACTCATGGAATAAAAAATCCATGTCATCATATGATCATCATCAAATGTTCCATACAAATAACAAAGGTAAATACATCTACAAGCCTATGGCGCAGAGGAGTCTGCACCCTCCGGCCCCGACGTCGGCTCCGATGAAGGCCCCGCCCGCCTACGAAGGCATCTAAGGTAGGTCATAGATGATTGGGCAGCCATAGCCGCTCCTCGTGACACCACGCCATGCTCACCAACATCAGGAACATCTGTGTCACTGTCACCATCTCTGTCACTATCACCATCTGCCTCTGAATCTCCTCTCTCTGCTCGTGCTCTCTGCTCCTCCTCTGCCATGGCTACAGCCTCAGCCTCTATATCTACCTGGTCGATCCAATCAGTGTCATCATCACTAAAGACAGCCACAGGATCTGTCTCAATGGCCCACTCTGCCTCAGGATCAACCTCATCTAGAATGATAGGAGAGATGTCAGCTAATGCATTCTTTCTCATTCTCAGGCGGAGGTTATAGTGAACAAAGATAAGATCATTCATCTTCTCCACGGATAATCTATTGCGCCTCTTGGAGTGTATGTGCTCAAACATACTCCAATTGCGCTCACAACCAGATGCACTGCATGGTTGGCTCAAGATGCGAATGGCCAACTTCTGAAGATTTGGTGTCGTTGGGCCAAAAAAGTTCCACCAATTATCTGAGTTTGAAATGAGAAAAATAAATAAAATCAGTCTCTCATAAACTCATTTAACAATATACAATAAAACTAAAATTAAGCCTTACAATTTATTTTTACCTGGCATCATAGTTGTCCTACTTTCTTTGGCGATAGGACGAGAAAAGGTCTCCCCTTGTGCATTTGAGAACAACTGTAGCTCTCGCATAAGATCTGACTGAGTACAACCAACAGGTGCCATCTTCTCCATGACTGAGTATAGCCCATCAAGGACCTCCGCATCAGCCCTGAAAGTAGGGCTAAAATGGAATGCCGGATTCAAATAATAGGCTGCTGCATGGATGGGCCTATGAAGCTGATGATGCCATCTCTTATCAATGATCTGCCAAATGGGACCATACTTGCTCTCATCTCCTGCATAGATAGATTTGATGCCCTCTTTCGCCCTATCCATGCCCTCATATATGTAGCCCATTGCGGGCTTTTCTCCATCCGCAACTCGCAACAAAACCACCAAGGGCTTAACAAACTGTAAAATTGAAAATATTGTGTAATTTAAAACATGAGCAAATAAGAGAATATGATGAATAAGTTATAAAACAAAAAGTTAAATAAAAATTGTAGGATTTATAAAAAAATTACCTTCACTATCTCATCACAAGGGCTCCAAAAGCCTCGCTCATCAAAAATGCAGTCTGCCATATCTTTTCCTGCTGGGGTGGCAGCATAGGATGAGGAAGACCACTCCTCACCAACAATCATACGTCTCAAGGCCATCTTACAACGAAGCATGGACTGCAATGTGATGAAGTTTGTGGCAAATCTTGTGATTCCTGGACGAGCTAACTCCTTATGCTCTGTGTATTGTCTCATAAGAGCCAACACCCATGAATGATTATATACAAATTTGCACACATTTCTTGCCTTTTCTACACATGTCCTGACCCATGG
This sequence comes from Cryptomeria japonica, assembly GCF_030272615.1. Taxonomy (NCBI): domain Eukaryota; kingdom Viridiplantae; phylum Streptophyta; class Pinopsida; order Cupressales; family Cupressaceae; genus Cryptomeria; species Cryptomeria japonica. Next base: position 560,430,942 of record NC_081415.1, read on the forward strand.
AAGTTTTCCAATATCCTCTAACATGAGGTCAATGCAATGGGCGGCACATGGAGTCCAAACTATAGATGGGTGCCTCTCCATCAATAGTCTGCCTGCAACAACATAATTTGTTGCATTGTAATTAATGAGGTTACAAAATAGAAATTAATTTGCAAACAAAATTAGTTTGTAATCAAAAGTTTACCTGCAGCAACATAATTTGGTGCATTGTCAGTCACCACCTGTATCACGTTCTCTTCACCCACCTCATTAATCACCTCCTCTATCTGCTCACATAGGTAGGTGGCATTCTTGCAATGGGCGGAGGCATCAATAGACTTGATGAAAACGGTGCCCCCTGAAATAAAAAAATAAAGCAAGATCAATGATCATTCAATAAATCATTAAATGAAAAATAAAAAATTAATGCCTAAATGAAACTAAAATTAATCAATCACCTGCGGAAGAAACAAGAAAATTAAGGAGAGTTCTATTTCTCCTGTCTGTCCAACCATCAGTCATGATGGTGCAACCTTTAGTGCTCCATATTTGGCGTTGATCACCCAATTCTTTCTTCACATCATTCACCAATTCAGTCAAAATGGGTCCGCTCAAATCAAACTCAGAAGGGGCTTTGAACCCCGCCCCACAAATGGTAAGGGCATCAACCATTTCTTGCCAATAAGGTGACCTGTCACAAATAATTTTAATGAGATAAGTATGTACTATGTACTATGTATAATGAACTATATACAACAAAAATTAATACGAACAATCAAATTATAAAAATTAAAACAATCAAACATAAAACATTTACCTGGCTGTGAAGAATGGAATACTGCCATAGATCCAAAATCTGCCAACTGCCATTTTAGCAGCATCATGGACCTCCTTGTTCCAACCCATGCTCTCAAGTGACTGTTGGGACCCAGGAGTAGTGCGAGGTGCAAAAAAGGTATCCAACCTAGATTTACGAATCCTAGGTCCAATGCTAACATTCCCACTACCACTGCCAGTGCTAGGAACATGAGAAGGGGCAGAGGCACTGGCACTAGCACTGGCACTTATAGAAGCAGAACCGGAAGCATGAGTAGTAGCAAAATGAGTGGGACGATATAAAGGTAAGGAAGAAGGCCCTCCAACACAACCTAATTGTGTCCCTGTTCCTAAAGGTGCATGTCTCCCAATGACTGTGAGATCCTCTTTTTCTTTCCTTTTCCTTTCAATTTCTTCAACCATTACATAGCAATCACGTACGGCCTCAATGACTGCTTTTGTGCATGGGTCGGCATCATGCCCACGCACACCAGCAATATGGTATTTCAATCTATATATGCCTCCATGGAATATTGTTTTGCAAAATATACACTTTGTTTGCCCTTTTCTTTGCCCTGGAAAATCCTCATGATATTTCCAAGCAGGGTCCTTTCTAATGGGAGGTCTAGAAGAGGACATTGTATGATTGTTTTGTGAAACTTGAGGCAAATAAGAATGTGAAGGTTGCTGCAATAAAACATTACAAATGCAAAAATAAATTAAGACATTCATTCTATGTTGTGCATTCATAATTTCATTCTCATTGAACATTTTTTTCAAAAAAGCTAAAGTAGGGTAACTAGGGTTTGCAATTTTATTTTTTTTAAATTGTAGGGTTTGTCAAAGACTCAAACCCTACTTTAAAAAAAAAAAATTACAAACCCTGGGCCTACATAGTAACATAGAAAAGATTTTGGAATAAAATGTAAAACTTTCAAAAAAAAAGAATAGAAAAATGAATTTTTGCATATAAGAAACAAAAAAATCTCAAAAAAACAATGTTACCAACTTACCTCTTAGAACTCTTGAAGAAAATTGAAGAAATTGAAGAAATCTTCCTTGCTGGTTTTTCTTCAATGCACCCTTGTTATTCTTTTTATCTCACTTTACTCCTCCTATTTTTGCAAATGAATGAAATGAAAGTCACTTTTAGGTATAAAACAAAAATAACACAAAAAAAAAGAGTCAAAAAAACCATTTTAAATTGTTTTTTTTTTAACTTTTCTTTCCCATCGCTGCCGGCCGAGTCCCAGGCACGGGACTCGGCCAAACTCGCCAAACTCGCCAAACTCGGCGAGTCTGGCGAGTCTGGCGCCTGGACTCGGCAGAGTCCGAGTCCGAGTCCCCAGGACTCGGCGAGGGTGACTCGCACTCGGACTCGCCGAGTCCTGGCGATTTTAGGCGATTTTCGTTTCTCTGGGCGAAGGGCATCAGAGAAGTCACGGTAAGTGTCGGGGTTGTTCCGTACTGTGAGAAAGAAGCCTGAAGCTAAGCATTGGCGGGGAAGCCAAAAGCCATAGAGGGAGACGGATTTGGAGGTTGCAAACAAACAGAGTTTGAGGGAAGGCATTGCAAGAACGCAAAGTCGTACGGCACCAAGGAGTTATTCAGTTCAGTTATTAGCCTTTGGGGAGTGTGATGGAGGATTTGAGGCGTCTCCTAGCCTTTGTGCCAAAGGGTTGTGGCCACTTCCAGGCATGAATGGTACGCTTTGAGGAACTCGAAGTATGTCTCGGTTGGACGTGAGGTTGCCTTGGTGGATGCACAGAGGGCTCGGGAGGAGCTGACCACCAGGTTGGAGGCAGTAGTAGCGTGAGACTTAGCTCAACGTAACCAAGAATTGGATGCCGAGAGGGCAGTGCAGGTGGCTATTGAGGACAAATTGGCTAGGGAGACAGTATCATTTGAGTAGCAGTTGGTGGAGGCTGAGACTAAAAAGCGTGTTTTGCAAACAAGTTTGGTTTAGGCACAGGAGGACTATGATGTCAAGGAAAAAAAGAACTCCTTGCGGAAGCAATAATGGTGAAATCCGCACTTGAGCATCAGATGGTAACAGAAAAGGGTTTTCAGGCGAGGACGCAGCAGGTGTATGAGTTTCGGGCTCGACTGGCGTCAGTAGTTCCTGCATCTTCTTCATCAGCGGTGCAACTACCTCCTTCAGGGACGCCCCCTCAGCCCCTTCTCAGTGATTTTCTTATTGTATACAGTGTACTTCATCCCCATTTTGTTGTGTTAGTCCCGGATTTTTTTCCTTGTCGTCCGGAGACAACTTTTCTTTGGGGGGGATGATGTTGGTCGTAAAATGGGCTTTGTACTACTTGTTAAGCTACGTTGGTTAAGTATGTTAGTGTCGTCGAGGGTAGTTGTCCGTTGCACGACGGTTCCCCACGGGTGGTAACCGCAACCCTCGACCGTGTCTTTATATATGCTCTTGTACTTCTTGTTGGAGACACTGATGCAGAGAATGATTATTGTACTAGACATTTTGGCATTAATGAAAGCATTGCTCTAAGTTTCTGGTTACTATTCTATCCTATGGTTATCATCGTAACTGGAGACTATATGAAGGAACATATACTTGTTCTTTGTAGTTATAACACTTATCTTATGGCATACTAGCATCTCTTATTCTATACTGTGCATTTACTTCCTATGTCTCTAAAATAGTTTCCATAGGCGAACCAATTTACACTCTCACGATATTCTTATTTCTCATAATTATTCAAGCTTCTAAGAACATAAAGGTCAAGGATTGTCTTATATTTTTTTATATCCTAGCAGGATGGTTCCTGATAGTGGTAACAAATCTAGTTGATATTTTTTCCTAGCCACAACCACCACAGCAAACAAAAACGATCAATTGAGTAGAGAAGGAATGGTCAAACAGATGATGCATATCATTAATGATTTGGTAGAATCCACCCAAAGATTCCAAACACATCTAAAGTGAAACACAAAAAGTAGAACACAAAAATACATACAAGTACAGAACACCCTCCACCCCTCCAATGATGAAAACCAGAAAATACCAAGAACAATAATTTGCAAGGCATCAACATCAAAGGGGATATAACGTATCTAGCGAGGTTTAAATCAGTAAATAAATTTGTTTCTAAATTCTAGACCAAAATATATTTCATAAAGTTTGTACTGTTGTACATATGTAAAACATCTTAAAGAACTGACACTTGCACAGTTCAATAGAGCCTTCAAACAAATTTTATAACCAAGAAAGAGCCCAATAATACTTAGAACAAAGTCAAAAAATGCAATTGACAAAAGAGTTTGTACCACAAAATCACCTCAAGGCTTATAATGAAACCATGGAAAATGTGATAAATACATGCCCTTTAAAAATACATCAAATGTTCGAAGTCATATAAAGTCTGAGATGCCAAGTTAGCGAATTGATGATCACAAATAACCCCAACACTTCAGCAAAAAGTTATTTTTCTCTTAAGATTATATCTCTAAATAATCCTCTAAACATCATTCCAGATTTACAACAATACAATCAAATACAAAATGATAAAGAGCCAATATAGGAAACCAAGGCCACAGAACAGAAAATCTAAGATTATATTAACCAAAAAGTATTAGATACCATAGAGGGCAGTGTTGAGGACCAAAAGGAAATATGCAATAGAAAACAGAAGTAAATACAAACCAACACCAAAACAAAACGACAGGGATAATCTAGAAGCAGTTACTTACAGACTTAGGTTCTACCCACAACTTCATTTCTAGTACTTTCATTTACGAAGCTAGCATCCCAACAATAAAATTGGACTACAGTAATGAATTTCAATTAGCTAACTCCAAAATTATTTAGATATGGGATATCTACACTTCCAACCTTAAAAATACATATCTAATACCAAAATCATAAGATCTGTGTTTATGTTTGTATTTGGCAAGGATAAAATTTGAAACAAATTCATCAATAGATGAAAATAGAAAGAAAACTATGACTTATGTTCAAAGAATGTAAATTTTCATTAATTATTTTTTTATTGTTCATATTTTTTAAATAGAGAATAAATTCACAATAGTGTCAAAATAGATAGACCTTAACCAATAACTTTGAAAATTATATGAGAAAATGTGGAAACAAGTAAACAAGGAAAAGTTGATCAACATTTAAATAAAGGCCAAGCCTTTACCTTCAAACACAGTTCCAAATCGACTTGTTGCTTTGTTCTGCTCTGCATATTGGAATTAGGTCTGATTTTAGGATTTGCCCCTGCGAATCAGACCTGATTTCTCACGCCTTAGGTCAGATTGCTTGCGAATTAGATCTGCCTTTAGGTCTTTAGATCTGATTTAGAGTCATAGGCAGATTTTAGATGTGCCTAAGGACTGCTTAAGGCAGGATTCAAGGGGTGAAAGGGACTGATGATAGGTGGGAATCTAGGATACATGTGGACAACTTGAAGAATGCAAATTCACCTATGTGAAGGACAATGTTAAGAGTGGGTTTCCAAGGTATGAAGGGACATCAAGGATGAGCGCATATTTCACCCTAATAAGGACTGCAAGAGCGGGTTTTAGACCTGTCCATGGACAAGGAATAGGGCGCAATTGAGGGGTTTTGAAGGACAAGACTAAGGCACCTTTGAAGTCCTGTTAAGGACAGGTTGACCTAGGCAGATTTGACATGAAGTCAAGGACAAGGTAGGGCGGTATCAAGGTGGTGTCGAGGAAAAGTGTTGGTCAGCATTCCAAGTTGCAAAGGAACTAGACCTTGGGCACAAATTGATGATGCACAAGGACAAGGAACTAGCCCTTGAGTCAGATTTGCTTCACAAAAATTCTCTAAATGAATTCACTTTGATCAAAACAGGGAAGGCGCAAATCCATAGTTCCTAAGGACAAGGTGATTAGCAAACGAGATATGCTCAAGGACTAGATCAAAACACCACTAAAGACCAATTTGTTGAATAGACCGGAATACTGAGAGGGGGGGTGAACCAGAATTCCCTTATAAGAATTAAAAATTGAACTTCTGAAACTTAGCTTATTATCAATTATCCTCACCCCAAAATAAATGCATGCAACATAACTGAAATGAAAGAAATTCACAACTATAAGAGAGACACCAATTTTTTATAGCATTTGCATAGCTAATACAATTCATTAGAATTCAATGTTAAATAAAAAGATCAACACACATTGAGTAAAAAATAGAGCCAAAAGATGATGAACAATTCGGAGAGGGTTAACTTTCAAGATAATATAACTAGTTATATGATATTACAAAGCTCACTACCCAAAATACAACGGCTTATTACTGGAAGGCTTACTGCCAAGAAATAGAGACAAAAATATGAACTGAGAAAATTGCACCCACATATGCATGGGATCAGTTCCTGAAAGCTCAGATATCCAAACAATTGCTTACAGCAAATCCGGTCAAGAATCTTTGCAACTCTAACTCAATCTGCCTACTCTAATCCATTGTCGCACCAATTCTGCCTTTCTCCTTCAACACACAAACATACGAACACTCTTATGCACACTTGCACTCTCACACACTCATACACTTCCACTTCCACTTACACACCATACCAATCAAATTATAACATATATATATATATACACTACGGGTACATCAAGTCAGCCTTAAGAACACTTTCCCCAAGAACACTTCTTCATCAGACTTCTACAAGATTTTTTTCAATAATATTCCAACGGCCAGATTACACGTTACAAGCACCAGAGCAAAACAAGAACAAAAACATTCAAGGTCGGCTAGACCCGGAATGATGAAATCCTCGAACTTCTGCAAGCACGCTTCCGAAGCACAAAAACACAATCCAACTTGAAATAAAGAAATTAAGATCATGAACAACATATTTCCAAAAGATCATCACCAGAAACCAAAATCCGAGGAACGTGGAGCACTACAATCACTGTTGAATACACTTTTGGAGCACCAATTCAATTGCCACAACAGAATCTAGAACTTGGTTAACATGAGAAACATATCCACATACTGACAACATACATTTTTGGAGCAACACCCTTCCGGAAAATACATCTGCAACAACTGTAACATGCCTGCAACCCAATATATCAACAAGGTTCTTCATCTTCATACATACATACCTATCTTCCACTGTTCTGCAACACTTTCATACATACATATCACTGCTCTGCAACATACATACATACTACTACTTTGCAACACCTTTACACTAAACACTAGCTTAACATATCTGAACCAATCCAGATCATCGGGTTTGACATCAATGACAATCAAACATATATTTCTAACACAATTAAGGACAAAAGTTTATTCCACGCATCAACCTGGGATTAAACTCCAACCTCGAAATTTATAAACTCAAACAAGGATTCTCACAAACTACTACTTATTTCCATCCAAAACATCAAATATTTCATCGTTTATCAAAACTCAAACATTAATCCTTATGATTTCGACAACATTTACAAGATTTTGCAACTTTCCTTGCTTGATGACAACATCTTGCAATTTTTTGCAATCTTTAGCAATTTGGCCTCAATCCTAACACCCCTTCATGAGTTCCGAACTCGAAACATGAGTCCTTGACTTGACTTACCCTAACAACAAGGCATTACACTCTAAGTCGCCTAAAGGATCACTCAACGTATCTAACCTGGGCTGAGAAGACAACACCCTTCTCACACGCAAAAGGCTAAAAACTACGAAAATATTGCCAAGCAAAACAAAACACTAAGTTAGCAAGCAAAAAAGTGGGGGTCCCCATTTGCAATGGGACATGTATGTTTGTAACATAACAAATATCAATGTAGAATATTATATCGTGGCTATGCCTTCCAAATTTACAAATTGAAATCAACTAAAAATAGTTAATTACTTATGGCGAAAAAATGAACAAAAAATTACAAGAGGAAATACTAATTATATACACAAGAAATTCCATATAAATTCTTAAAAATTCAACTTGATAATAGAAATGTCATTTTTAGAAAATCATAGCAACAACAGATTATCTAGAAACTCTCAAAACTAGAATAAATATAAATCAAGTTTTACCAAAAATTATATTGTTGTAGTTAACACATTGGTATGACAGCCTCATAGGCCCATAACACCTTCCAAAACATCCTCAATAAAGCTTTGTAATATGCTGCAGCAGTCCTAAGATCATTCGCCTCCTTAAATATAAGAAATTTGGTCCTTCAAAAGCTGCAATTAGGCGGTTGATGACGGTATGGCAGATAAAGAGTAGCTATTTGTTGGAGCAATCCCACCTTGGCACATTGTCTCCCTTGTTGAGCACACGATTATACTGAGGGAGGAGGGGTGAATCAGTATAACAACTACTTTTTCAAATTTAACTTTATTAATCACAATTACAATAATCATTCAAATGCAAAGAACACAAGAACACAATATTTACATGGAAACCCTAAAGGGAGGAAATCACGGTAATAAGCTTGCTTTATACAAAAAATTATTTACAAATTTAGAGGCACCAACCCTTCATTCAATTTTTGAACACTTGTCCACTAGAGGCACCAAGCCCTCAGTCAAATATGCACCTTCACAAGATGATAATGAACTTATCCTTCACAATCAATGCTATCAATCTTCCTCTCAAGTTGCTCTACAAATCTGGTATAGGTCTGCAAGAATACCTTTTTCTTAAATTTGCGATAATGGAGCTCTTTATTTCACCTTTAAATCTGTCACAAATCAGATTGCAGACTTCTCACAAGTCTGTCCTAAACTCTTCACAAACCTCTCCTTAAGCCTGAAAATAATTCTCTTATGCAGGGCTCTCTTCAAATTTGGTGTGTTATCTATCTCCTTGATCCACAACACAATGCATCACACACACTTCCTCAAACTCCTTTCTAATCTCTCTATATATGCAATTTCAATTCTAAAGAGACATGTCTTTTACTAAGATACCGGGATCTTCTATTTTAGCTTGGGTCCTCGTACGGGTACTACTCAGGTATGGGTACAGTTCGAGTACGGCTTGGGTTCTTCCTGGGTGCCTGGGTTTTCTGTGGGTTCTTTTGTGAAGAACCCAAAGAGAACCCAGGCACCCAGGAAGAACCCAAGGCCATACCCAAGCATAGTTTCATACATTAAAACCTCAGTTTCACTCTCACAACATTGTGACATCATTTTTTATCAGAATATGCCAGCAAGCAAGCAATTAAATATCATTTTAGTTGCATTTGTGAGCTACATATGAACATGGGGTTAGTAAACTTAATATCAGCATTATTAAGATTGATTTCAGTTAATTCAAATTATGCATATGTAGCAGCTGTTTGCTTATATTTTGTGAAATCATTTTCCTTGTGTTGTTGATGATTTGGCATTTTGTCAAATGTTTGAAAAATGAAATTGAACTACCTTCTGCACTTGACACGTCTATTGGTAGTGGCAATCCAATTGATTGTGGTTCAAATGAAATTGAACCAAATGTTGATATTAAACTTGATGCTTATGATGAAGAACATGAATATTAAAATCAATTATAATTTGAATTTTCATTGTGTAATGACATTTTGAGACTTCATTATTTTCCATTTTTGCAAATTATGAATAAGCTATCAAAATATTCTATCTTTTGATATATATTGATATTTGTAGGCAAATATGAATTAATGAGTATCACTCTTCTTATAGTTATACACTAATATAGTTTATATTTTATAATTTTGATGTTTGAACCCAAGGAAAAAAAAATCGCCATACCCACGAATCTGTATCCGTAGCCGTACCCAAATCGATAACTTAGGTCTTTTAAAATAGATATCTCTTTTTCCTTTTTCTAATCGCTGCCATGGAGTATAATATAATGATTGTTTGTTTTACTAAACAGACACTACCAATTAATGGTGCCATTCCATGTAATGCAATCGCACTTCTTGTCAAAACGTACCATCTCCAATAGTCACGTCTTCTCTACCTTTAATGATAACACAGCACTTGTTTCATCGTATCTTTTCATGTATAACTTAATCGAACCTTTTGATAGTGCTCAACGATTGTTTCTTTTACTAATTGGTTTGCTCTTTATGAATCGCTGACTATTTATATTAATATTTCTGCACCTTCATCATGATTAATTTGCTGCTATGTTGAAACACCTCTTCTCGGTAGTTGCTGTCTATTATCCTTGTAATCTGATCACTGTTAGTGAATGCCCATACATGATCAATCTCTTAGTAATTGCTGTGCATTAACATGACCTCAATGCTTTGTTTGTCTTTGTCATAGTTCGCTGCCTGTCTTGTAGCATCAATATCAACCATTAATAATTGTCTTCTTCACTTAAACCTTCTTGATGTGTATATCTTGATATTGATTATTTTTCTAGACGGCCTATTTGACATCAATGACAATTTTCAACAATCTCCCCCTTTGTCCTTGATGGCAACCTCTTAAGTAGATGATTTTGATTTTGACTATATCATGCTCCCCCTTTCTCTAATGCTCCCTCTTGCTCATATTCTCCCCTTTTGACATCAATGGCAAAGGTATGATAGTACAATGAAGAACTCCACCTTATGTATTGTTTTCCTTGGAAGATAGGGTAGCACCCCGAACTTCTAAGAAACTCAAAGGCCCCTTTGGGAAGAGGCCTTGTAAATATATCTGCCACCTGTTCTTTGGTAGTAAAATATTCCATCGTCACTTGTTGTTTTGCAGCTTGTTCCCTCAAGAAATCGTATTTGATGGGAATGTGTTTGGTCCTTGAGTACATTACTAGGTTTTTGGATATATTAATAGCACTTGTGTTATCAAAAAATATGGATATCGGATGATCATAGTCCACATGGATGTCTTTCAATGTTTGACACATCCAAAGAACTTGAGTAGAACATGAGGCTGCCGCTATGTATTCTGTGTTAGCGGTGGATCGAGAGATCGAGGCTCGTTTCTTACTCAACCATGAAACAAGAGTATTACCTAAAAAGAATGCATTGCCACTAGTACTCTTCTTGCCATCCACACTACCTGCCCAATCAACGTCTATATATGCTCTTAGGGTCAAGTCTTCAGTTCTTGGGTACCATAACCCAGAATCCAAAGTCCCTTTCAAGTATTTGAAGATTCTTTTTACTACTTGTACATGTATTCCTTTGGGAGCTGCTTAAAACCTTTCTACTATCTCGAGTGCTTGCATAAAATCTGGCCTAGAGGCTATCAAGTAGAGCAAACTTCCTATCATAGATCTATAGAGTGTTTGGTTTACTTCGATTCATCATCCTTACTTAACTTACACCTTGTGACCATTAGTGCACTCATAGGATTGCAATCTTCCATTCTAAACCTTTTTAACATTTCTTTGGCATACCTAGTTTGTGAAATAAAGATTCCATTTTTTAGTTGAGAGACTAGTAATCCTAGGAAGAACGATAGTTCACCCAACAATGACATATCAAGTTCTTGTTGCATTCTTTTAGCAAAATCTTGACAAATCTCCTTTTTCCTTCCTCTAAAGATGATATCATCTACAGATACCACAACAATTAATTGGCATTCATCTTCAATTTTGAAGTAGAGATTGTTGTCCACTATACCTCTCTCAAATCCTTGGTCTTGCAAGTATCTGTCCAATCTAGAATACCAAGCTCTAGGAGCTTGTTTTAATCCATAAGGGGCCTTCTTGAGTTTGCATACATAATCTTTTTTTTTGTCAAAAGGAATCTTTCTGCTTGTTCAATATAGAACTCCTCTTCTAGATATCCATTCAAAAATGTTGATTTAACAACCATTTAGTACACTTTGAAGTTCTTGTAACAAGCATGCGCTAGGAACATCCTTATAGAGTCTAGTTGTGCAACTGGGGCAAATGTTTCTTCAAAATCAACTCCTTCCACTTGTGCATATCCTTTGCATACCAATCATGCTTTATTTTTCACCACTTGACCATCTTCATTAATTTATTTTTGAAGATCCATTTGGAATCGATCACATTTTCATCCTTGGGTCTTGGGACAAGTTCCCATGATTCATTTTTCTCTATTTTGTTTAACTCTTTTTCCATGGCTCTTGTCCAATGTGTGTCTTGGCTAGCTTCCTTGAAATCTTTAGGTTAAATCATAGAAAGCAAAACCATGTGCTTTGATGTGGTTGCCAATCTTCTTCTTGTCTAGTTTTTTGTATCCATGCCAACAATAACTAGGTCTTCTAAATGATTTCTTTGAACGAACTTTGAAGGTGTCTTGGGTGCCTTTGTTGATGTAGTAGACTTCTCATTTTCAGCTTCCTTTTCTTCTACTTTGCAGCTCTCTTCCTCTACATGTTCAACTTCTTGAGTTATTTCTTTATGATGTACATTATCATCAACATGAACATTTATGCTTTCAAAATTTTTATGTAGCCTATTATTGTAACACCTAAATGCTTTGCTCCTTGAAGAATAGCCAAGAAATATTCCTTCATCAGCTCTTACATCAAACTTTCCTAAGTTCTCTTCATCTCTCTATATGTAACACTTCCTACCAAATAATTAACCGTGGCAGCCCTTCCTTTCCAAAGTACATATGGATTCTTATCATGATTGACTCTAATTTGTTCTCTATTTAAAATATAAATTGTTGTATATACTGCTTCTCTCCATAATAAATTTGATAACTTAGAGTCATTCAGCATGGCCCTTGACATTTCTTTTACTGTCCTATTTTTCCTTTCCACAACTCCATTTTGTTGTGGTGTTCTAGTAGCTGAGAAGTGTCTCCTAATCCCATATTTTTCAAAAAACTCTTCAAATTCTCTTGAAGTGAACTCACCCCCTCTGTCTGATCTTAGGCATTTTTCAATCCAATTTCATTCTCAACTAAGGCCTTGATTATCTTGAACTTTTCTAGTGCTTCATATTTTTCCTTCAAAAATGTGACCAAAGTAAATCTAGAATAATCATCTATTAGCAACATAAAGTATCTTCACCGTATATACTTTTAGTTCGAGTTCCAATGGCTTGGATGTTGAATATTCCTTCAACTTGAAGGTGACTCTTGTTTGCTTCTCTAGTTGACAATGATTACAAGTAGTGTTTGCGGGTTTAGAGATCCTTGGCATATATTTTGCCACCTGTGTATTGCTTATCTTGACTAGATTGTCAAAGGTGACATTGTAGTGTCCTAAATTGTACCCGATGCATTTATGACACTTGTGCATGACACCTAAGGCACTTATGACAACCCTACGATCGAAATTGCAACATTTTGTCATCATAGGACCTTCATCCCAAAGATCATTGTTTAGCCCTTTGGGACCTATTCCTGACGTTCGTGCGCCGTGCTAACGTCCCGAAAAACTGCCGGATTTTAAAAGTGTCAGTGACTCAGATGCACGCCGATGTGTGTCTTTTGGCCCGCATCGTGCCGTAACGGCTCTCCGCACTTGTTTCGAATTAAAAAACCTTTCCAACTCATTTGGAGGGGTTCCCACTTTGGGTTCTTGGCTCTTGATCTTTGCGCTCTCTCAAGCTCTCTCAAAAGCTCTCTTTGGCAAGCTCTTGGCTCATGCAACATCAACATTAAAAGCAAGCTATCAATACCAACATCAAGCTTCCCGACCTCATGGTGGCTTCTTACCAATTCGTCTATCAAGTGGGCTTCATCACACTCGCGGTGCCAAATATCAAGGAGGGTTTGATTTCCAAACTCACTCTCTCTATTTCACTTTCATGTGATGAGTCCTTTGCATTAATAAGTGTATTTACCAATATTCCAATATTTATTTGCATGCAATAGGAATTAGATTTCTTTTTGCATCAATTTACCAATTTACCAATTTGTTCCAAGTGGGGGTCTGACTGAGGCAGGCGCCTATACAGCCCCAACATTTTCCCCCTTTTTTGTTTGCACAGGTACAGGTTTGACCCAGCACTTGGACTCTAGGATTTATCACTTTTTGGACGTACAGACGACAGTGCAACGCGCTGGCGTCCTAAACTCGAGAGCTTCCCAGGTTCCCTATTTGCTCTATCCTTTCTGCTTCATATTTCCGTTTAAGCGGTTCACAGATTATTTCACCCATATTTTGTACATTCTATATTTATTCATTCGCAGTTGGTTAGCTCGTTAGATAGTTAGTAGTTTAGTTAATTTTGTTTATGTTCTGTGTTTTGTCCACCTAGGACACTAGCGCACTGCACTCTAGTCCGCAATCCGCACTGCAATCTTGGGCCCGCGCTATCGTCTCGATTACAGAACCTTGCAGAGTTCACCAGAGGTTCGTCCCAGTTCTCTGATAGATCCAGAGCATTCCTTTTGCTCCTGGCTCAGCGTTGCGCCTGTTCGAAGAGGTAATCGAATGGATAATTTGTCATTGGGGATTCATCTTTCCTAAGGTGGCAAATTCCATACATTACAAATATGTGTTGTGACATTTTCACACATCGCCCCACTACAAATGGGGACCCCCTACTTTTTAGGCCGTCTTGGTCTTTTGGTTTTGGTTTTTGGGCCTTTTCTCAACCGTTTCGTCAATCCTCTGAGTTTGCAAGTGAGTGGGTTCAATTTAATCAAGTCTGCAACTCGTTTTGTCAGTTTTAGGGTTTTTCCTTCAATCCTAGATTTTAGGGTTTTCAAAAACTGACTGTTGCATTTGAATCAGTACCCTTTAAGGAACCCACACGTGAAATTTGAGCAAATTCTAAGCAACTTTCTATTTTTAGAAAGTTCCTCTTTTTTTAGGGATTTCACTACCTCCTGGATTGTCTTCATTTCACCGAAAATTAAACTTACTATTTATAGTAAGTGTCTCTATGTCCTGTTTTGCTCTAACTCAAACATTTTCAAACACTTTCTATTTTTGGAAAGTCCATTTGTGGCAGGTCTTGTGCAAGCAGACACTAAAGACTGAACATTCCTAAAGATTTGTCTAAATTCGGAAAGTCAAAAAGCAGGCAAGATTGATCAAGACTGGCTAAGTATGGGCATCCATTCCAAAAGTGGAAAGCACCCAAAATCTTCTAAGTCTAGCAAAATCCACTTCAATTCCCCAAAAGGGCATTTCGATTTGGAAATATTCAAAATTGGCTAAGTCAGGGAAGATGGAAAAGGGAAAATTCCTTGACAAGGTAGAATTGGCATCCAAAAGACAGGTAGGGCGCCAAAATCAAAGGCTCATGGAAAATCCAAAGTTATTGAAATTCCTTCACAAGGGCAATTTAGTGCCCAAGTGCTAAGAAGGGTGCCAAATCCATAATGCCTTGGAAAAGGTGAAATTAACAAAATTCCTCTAAGTCAAATCAGCGCCCTGGTTAGGAGTCTGGTGCTGAAGTAGGTATGCCATGGAAAATGTTTAAAAACGCCAAATTCCTTCCCTAAGGTGGATCAGCACCCAATTGCAATGAAGGGCGCTAGGAGAGAGGGGTCCAGGAAAAATGTTCAAAATGCAAATTCCTCTCAAGGCAAAATGGAGCCCAAGTTAGAAGTTGGGCGCCAAATTCAAGAAGCCAAGGAAAAACACACAGTTCCAAAATTACATCCCCAAGGTGTTTTAGCGCCCAAGGAGAAGGAAGGGCATCAAATCCAAGGCCCCAAGGAAAAGTTAAAAACATCAAAATTTCTCCACCCAGTGCAAATGGCGCCCAAGCAGAGAGAGGGGTGCCAAATCCATAGTGCCATGGAAAATGAAAAAATTTAAAATTTCCTCCTCCAAGTGATTTGGAGCCCAAGTCACGCAAGGGGCGCTAAAATGAAGTTATCAAGGAAAATTTGAAAAGTTCAAAATTCCTCCAAGGTATGGATTCCATGCCCAAGTCAAGAGACTAAAGAAATTTTCCAAGGCAAAGGAATTGAAGATCAAGGAAGAAATTGAGAGAAGGAAAATCCCCTCAGGGAAGAATTCAAAATTCCCCTCCCAGGCATGGAAATTCGCCAAGGAATAAAGAAATTTCAAGATGAGTAGAATAATTGGCCAAGTGAGAGAAGTTTTCTCTAACCTGAATCCCGGAGCTAAAAATCAAAAAATTCCTAAAAAATTGGAAAGATAAAAATTTGGCTGTGATGGAAATTCCTTCCTTCAAGACAAAACTCCAAGAAAGGTGAAAACTTGACAAGTGTTGGAAATTTCTTCCTTCAAGACAGAAGTCAAAGCAAGGAAGAAATCACACCCAAGGATGAATTGAAGATAAAATTTCTAAGGCAAGGAAGTTGAGGGTCAAGGATGAATTGAAGAAAAAAAAATCCCCTCAAGAAAAAATTTGAAAAATCCATTTTTAGGCATCAGAACTCATCCAAATTTCAAAATTCTTTCAGATTTGGATTCGTGAGAGAATTTTCTCTCCTAGAACCCAGAACCCTAATTGTGGAAAGTTCCTCAAAAATAGGAGATGGTGGAAAATCATTGAAAATCATCTCCAAGGCAAGGAAAATTCAAAATCTCAAGAAAATTCTTCCCAAATAAAGTTTTCTTGCCAAGTGGCAGTCGGGTCAACGCATGTCGAATTGATGGAGCACCTCTCTGCATGGTAGTCGTCATACTTAATGTAGTGGTGGAGCATCTTTTGCATATAACCGATCTGGAAGTGATGGTGCATTCAATGCCAATTGGGCATATTTGAAAGAAGTGGTGCATTTAATGCACAATGGATGCCATTTTCAGCAAGAATGTAATTAATTGTAATGGGATGGAATTAATTGTATATGAACATAATGGGCATTTATTGTTGATTCCCACCTTGTTGCATCATGTGGGGAATCTTTAAGGGAGAAACCCTAATTAGGGTTTTGCATGTAGACAAGGCTTGAAGCCTATATAAAGGGGTGACCCTCTCATTTGTAAAGGAGGGAGATTTGTATGAAATTGTTGCGATAAGTTTTGAGATAATAACAGTGAAACATTGTTCTCTGATGATGTCCACTTGAGTTATTTTTTCAAAACTTGCATGGTTTTGTAGAATTTTATTTTCTCAGTTGTTAGATAAAGTGCTTTGATTTCAATGAAGAATGTAATGGTGTTTGATGAATTTCTATGGTTCATACTTTTTGCATCTTGTTGATTATAAGATGTAGTGTAAAGTTAGCCTGGACCCCCAAATTTATGCTAAGTTCGATTGTGAATAGTCGTTTGGATTGCGTTGTGTTGGGTATTCAAATGCACTTTCTCAATGTGAAAATCCTTCAACATCGTTAGAAGATTGCACCAGTTCATGTGGAGTTGTAGTTAATCTTGGCGAAGCAGAACTTGGTTCATCTGGAATTTGTCCACCAGAGCACTATTCATTGATATCATTGCCCTTAGGAGTATTTAGATCATCTAACCCTTTCCCCTTTAGTTTCAGTTGATTTCAAAGCAAAAGCATCATAGAATCGCCATATCCGATGATTAAGTTCCAAGCCACAACAAAGGAGTGAAAGAACGATTCAAGCGTAATTCCCCTTGGATTACCAGCAATCACATCCGCCAACTGAGTCACGTCCATCGCAAAAAGGAACCTGGGAGTCGATTGTTTGAGCTCATGACAATCTTAGCATACAATCATACTTTGATCAAGAGAGAGTGAAGTGACAGTTAGGCAACTTTATTCTGTGTTAGAAGTTGTCATAAAAAACATGTCAACAATATGCCCCATTCTTCTTGCCTCTATTTTTTCTTAGAATGTAGAGATTGTTGGACCAATTTGGTTCTGCTATGGTCTTCCCTTCTTTCTTAATTTGGCATCCCTCTACATGAAATAGAAGAGTATGGCCTTGATCACATAATTGGTTTACACTCGATGATGCTCTAACCCTTTAAAATGCAAAACATTGCTTATTTTGGTTTTCCCATCATTAAGACTTATAGTTCCTCTGCCAACTAAACTAGCTGTAGTACTATCTCTAAAATTCACAATTCCTCCATCTAAGCTTTCAACTTGAGGAATTTACTTTTGTCACCAATCATGTGACATGAACAACCACTGTCCACATACCATTGTTCTCCATCATCTCAGGCATGTACGGCAGTTTGTATCAACATGGATCTCTCTCTTCTATCTTCCTTCTTTTTTCTCTATGCCTTTGAATTCCTCTCCTTTTGTGCTACAAGGGTTTCTTTCCTTTTGTCTTGCTTTGGAGGATTTACAAAGACAGTTCTACAAAAACGTGTTGTGTGCCCATAATTGTTGCATCTGTAGCATTCAACATTGTAAAGTAAGGGAGTAAAAGAGTTGTAATTCCTATTAACAACCTTTGTGAAATTCTTACTCTTGTTCTAGCTAGAATTCCTTATGTGAGTTCTACAATTTATTGCTTTATGACCAAAGTGTTTGCATGTAAAACAGTAACCAATGAAGGTATTCTTGATCTTGTTCACACGAATGTGCCTAGGAGGGAATGTCCTTTTGAACCTGTCCTTATTGTCCTTTGGAGGATTGCTTAAATTCTGTGGAACTTGACTCTTCTTGATTTCTTCATTTTTGATAGGGTTTATCAAGACTTCAACCTATCTTTCAAGTTCTTCCTCTTTTGATTTCATAGGTGACTCTTCTTTCACTTTGCTACTTTCTCCTTTGATGGGACTCTTGAGTGCGTCAACATAACTCCTTGACTTTTCTTCATAAACTAGACCTATTTTATTTGATGATGGTCTCTAGCTATTAATAATATCTTATAGGATTTTGGAAATTTTCTCAAACTTGAGATTTGTATACATTTTGATGGTTGTTTCTCTAATTCATTCCTTAGAGGAACTACTTCAGATTCAAGTTGTTCACATGTTTTTTCCTTCACCTTTAATTGTGATCTGATTTCTTCCTCTATTTTCTTTGCTTCTTCAATTTGAATTTTCAAATTGATGACTGCCTTTTCTGCTTCTTCAAAAGATTTGGTATTTGTGCATTCTTCTTGAAACGGGTTCTTGTACTATAGAACCTTCTTTCTAAGTCTCTCAATTTCATCTATGGCAAGATAGAGTTCCTCTTCAAAGCTATCTTCATCATCAATTTCAAGATTAGGCTTGATCCTTTCATCCTCATGTGAGGGATTTACCACTTTGTCATTATTTTCTAGGGCATTCCCTTTAGTTTCAAATGCCATGAATACCATTTTCTCTTTACAGTTATATCAATCACTCTCATCGGATGAACTATTGTCCCTATATGCATAAAGACTCTTCTTATAACCATTATTCTTCGTCTTGTTCTTATCATACTTGTGGCTAAATTTGTTTTCCTTCCTTGGGTAAGGCTCTTCTTCGTTATCATTGTCACTTTCTCTTAGATATGGACAATTCTTAATAAAGTATTCAACTTTCCCACAATTGAATCATTTAAATGGCAGCTTCCTTTTGTTCTTTCTCCTCATCTTTTGAACAAAAAGAGTGTCCTCTTTATCTGTATCTTCTTCGGAGTCTTTATTTACAATAGGTTCTTTCTCCTTTAATCTCCTTGCGGCTTTGAAGGCTGATTCTCCTTTAGGTGCATCCCCCTTTCTGGTCCTCATTTCATACGCTCTAAGAATTCCATGTAGCTCATCCATGGTTAACTGGTCCAAGTCCTTCATTTCTTCTATTGCAAAGACTTTAGAATCAAATCTATTAGGGAGTGACCTTCATATTTTTTGAACTATTATTGGTTCTTTTACTTCTTTACCGAGACCTCGTATAGAATTGACTACCTCATCAACTTGAAGTAAGAATGCTAAAATGTTTTCTTCGTCCAACATCTTGAGGCTTTCAAATTCTCTTCTACAAGTTTGAAGTTTTGCCTTCTTCACCTTGGTATCTCCTTCATAGATATTTCTTAACGTATCCCATTATCTTTGGCCATTTTGCAATGCATTACCTTCACAAGTTTTGTTTCTGTTAGTCCACATAAAATTGCATTCTTTGCTCTTGCATTATTTTCATATGCCTTCTTTCATGCTGAATCTGTTGGAGTAATGAGGCTTTAAATCCAAATATTACTGATTGCCAGATTTCATAGCCTAGGGCACTTATGTATGTCTCCATTCTTAGGCTCCAAAAACTATAGTTTGTTCCACTTGTTGAGCAGATGGTTATACTGAGGGGGAGGGCAGTTTGAATCAATATAACTACTTTTCCAAAATTAAACTTTATTGATCACAATTACAACAATCATTCAAATGCAAAGAACACAACAACACAATATTTACGTGGAAACCCTCAACGGAGAAAACCATGGCAATATACTTGCTTTATACAAAACTTTCATTAAAAATTTAAAGGCACCAACCCCTCATTCAAATATGCACCTTCACAAGATGATTAATGAACTTATCCTTCACAACCAATGCTATCAATTTTCCACTCAAGTTGCTCTACAAATCTGGCATAGGTCTGCAACAATACTTTTATCTTAAATTTGCTATAATGGAGCTATTTATTTCACCTTCAAATCTGTCACGAATCAGATTGCAAAATTCTCACAAGTCTGTCATAAACTCTTCACAAACCTCTCCTTCAGCCTGAAAATAATTCTCTTATGCAAGGCAATCACACACACAATGCATCACACAGACTTCCTCAAACTACTTTCTAATCTCTCTATATATGCATTTTCAATTCTAAAGAGACGTGTCTTTTAAAATAGATATCTCTTCGAAAAGAGATGTGTCTTTTTCTAATCACTACCATAGAGTATAATATAATAATTGCTTGTTTTAGTAAACATACACTACCAATTAATGGTGTCCTTCCATGTAATGCAATCACACTTCTTGGCAAAGCGTACCATCTCAAATAGTCACGTCTTCTCTGCCTTTAATGAGAACACGGCACTTGTTTCATTGTATCTTTTCATGTATGTCTTAATCGCACCTTTTAATAGTGCTCAACAATTGTTTCTTTTACTAATCGGTTTGCTCTTTATGAATTGCTGACTTTGTTTATATTAATATTTCTGCACCTTTGTTATGATTAATTTGCTGCTATGTTAAAACACCTCTTCTTGGTAATCGCTGTCTATTAAAATATCAAATCTTGTAATCTGATCGCAATGATTTTATTAGACAAAATCGAAATTCCTAGTCTAGGCGTGGGTTTTCTGTGTTGCATTGGGATGCGTGCAAAATAAAAATGGGCTTGTTTGGGTTGTGCCTTTGATTGGTTGTCATTGCATTGGATGTACGGTGGGATTGGGATTGGTTTGAATCAATTCGGGTAAAAATTGAGTGAGTTATGAGTGTTTTGATGTTTCCATGGGCTGCTGAAACTGTACTTTCAGCCTGCAGATCAGTGTAACAGAAAATTACAGTATTGTTGTAGAAATCTATAGTTAATCTTCTCATCTCATCTCTGTATTGTAAAGTTGTTTCAGTAGTACTGATCATCCCATTCTATCTACTTTCATTTGTAATCCCCACTACATAAGTGGAAGAGGCTGGCTTGTCGCCTTCTAAGTTTTGTAATTCAGTTTTTGTAATTAGTCCTCCCGCTGAATAAGTGGTCGAGTGATAAGTTCAATGCTATGGTCCTCCCACTGAAATATGTGGTAGAGTGATTGTTTAATGTAATGTCCTCCCGCTGAAATACACGGTAGAGTGATTGAACTTCAATTTCTTGTAATTTTCCTTGGTCGGTTTACCGCCAAGAGTTTAGTTTCTATCCTACTGGGTAAGCAGAAGGGGCTGGCTTGCCGCCCATGCATTGTAATTTTTAGTTTGATTATTGTTGCTGACGATCCCCGGAACACCGTATGCTCTCACCCTCCGAGTCTGAGCTCTCAGTGAACAAAAGGTGGAAGGGTTCCCTTTCAGTTATTTGGTTTATTCCTCTAACCTTAACGGGTTATTTGTTGTGGATGAATTGTTATTGGCCTAAAAAATCAAAAAAAAATTAGTGGGATATTACAGTGGTATCAGAGTTGGTTTTCCTGCCAGCCTGTGAGAGTCAATGGGTTCAGAAGTCTCCATGAGTGACAGAGACGTCAGACACTACAACAGAGAGCAGAAGAGACAGCAGTTTCAGATTCCTATAGTGCCCGAAGAGGACACATTTTCAGAAGTACTGAGAAACAGAGGAAAGGATCTAGATACCTCAGATTCAGTGGATTCAATGGCAGATAAGACTACAGAAACAAATGAGGCACCCGACAAGAAGGCAGAGAGGCAATTCAATGCCATGATGGACATGATGTCTTTACTGCTGGCAAAGCTCAACCAGAATGTTGTTGGGGTCCCCAATCAGCCCAACAATGGACCGGAAGCCAGCACTTCTAACACTCCTGTAGGCAATAGAAATGGGAGTAACAACGGGAGTAACAATGAAGGTTCAGCCCCAAGGCCGTTACAACTTCTCTTTTTGCCAAAAGAAGTACAACAAGCTGAAACAGAGATACCCACAGCTGATGAGATAAGAAATAGCTACATGGAGTATGCTTCCCTTCCCGGTGAGATCCGAGATATCCTAACTCTGGATCAATTCATGAATCAGAAAATGAAAAGAGGAAGGAGGAATGACTACAAGTCTGCTGCCCCAAGAGATTTCCAGCAACCTCTTGAAAGAGTGACCTTAGCACACTTTGATGGAAGCGCTAAGAGTACCGCCAGAGCATGGGTACAGAAGTTGGACAATTACTTGTCCTTGAGACCGATACCGGAGGAGGACGCCATCAAGTTTGCTACCTTGCACTTGGATGGAGTGGCCCACGAATGGTGGTACCATGGGTTGGTCACCCTTGGTCACAACTTAGTCACCACCTACGCTGATTTCACCAACAAGCTAATTGAGAGATTTGACACCAGAGATCCAGAAGTGAAGATTAGAGAACTTGCACAACTAGGCAGCAAGGTTCATTGGACACTTACGTGACTGAATTCCAAAACTTATCAGTCATGGTGAGTAGCATATCAGAGAAGCGATTGGTTGTCCTTTTCACTGAAGGACTTGAAGAACCATTGAGAGGATAGGTCAAAGCTTTTGATCCGCCCACACTGGCAGAAGCTATTAAAAAATCTAGAAGTATGGAGTTGGCTGCCCCTAAGAGTAAAATTCAGTCCAAGCCTTTCCCTTTCAGAAAGGATAAGAAGAAATTCACTAATCAGACCAAGAGGTTCCCTCCGCGAATGGATGATGGGCTCCGTCAAGAGCTCTGGAGAAAGAATCTATGTTATTCTTGCAAAGAACCTTGGGTCCCCGGGCATAGGTGCCATGGAAAGGGGAATTTGCATCAAATGGAATGCTATTCAGAAGATGGATCAGATTCTGAAATTTCAGAACAGCAGACTAAAGTTGAGGACAGCGAGTATGAAGAGGCTCCTGAAGGGCCTGAATTTGGATCAGAAGATAGAGGAGTGGTTGCTCAACTCTCGAGCATTCACAAAAATGAGTCTTTCAGAGTTCGGGGTGTGATTGGAGAGCATCGTGTCATAGCTCTCATTGACACAGGTGCAACACACAACTTCATTGATGAGAGGATTGTTGCAAAAAAGGGACTAGTGGCAGAGGAAGTTGAGGGCTTCAAAGTCATGGTAGCAGATGGCTCCACTATATCCTGTAACAGAATGATTTCCAACATGTCTCTGAAGTTGGGAAATCATGAAATCAGAGATGATTTCTTTGTGGTAAGCATTGGAGGGACTGATGATGCAGTCCTCAGGATTCAATGACTGAGATCTCTTGGTGAGATCACACTGAACCTACAAACCATGGAGCTGAAATTCATGTCGGAAGGGAAAAAGGTAGTTTTGAGAGGAATGTCGCATGGGGGACTTAAAGGTGTATCCTTGAAAAGAATGGAAAGGCTGATCCGCCATAATCAGGTGGAGTGGGCAGCGGAGTGTTTGATAATGCCTTCCAATCCATTGGTGGATAAGGGCAACTATTCCTCAGATATTTCAGCAATGGTCAAGGATAAGAGCAAGATCATGGTAATACCTTCAGAACCACAACAAGAACACAAAAAGTATCCTAAAGACATTCAAGCCTTGATAACTAAGAGAAGCAAGGTGTTCGAAAATCCACCTCCTGGCAGACCTCCTGAAAGAGGTGTTGAACACATTATTGAGCTTGAGGAAGGAGCTAAGCCAGTCATGACTACTCCTTACCGATACCCCAAAAAGCAGAAAGATGAGATTGAGAAAGCAATTCAGGAATAGCTTGACATGGGTTACATCCGACCTAGCAAAAGCCCCTTTGCTTCGGCTGTTGTTTTGGTGAGAAAGAAGGATGGGACCATGCGCATGTGTGTGGATTACAGAGTGCTGAATCAGAAAACCATCAAGAATCGGTATCCTATTCCGAGGATTGATGAGCTCATTGACGAGCTACATGGGGCAGTGTTCTTTTCCAAGATTGACCTCAGATCGGGGTACCATCAGATTAGAATGAGAGCTTCAGATGTAGAGAAGACTGCTTTCAGATGCCACTTTGGGCATTTTGAGTTCCTAGTCATGCCCTTTGGTTTGACTAATGCTCCTGCCACATTCCAGTCATGCATGAACAGAATCTTCCAGGAACAGTTGAGGAAGTTTGTTTTGATATTTTTTGATGACATTCTAATTTTCAGCAGATCTTGGAAAGAACATCTACAGCAGTTGGATGAAGTGTTGGGCATACTAGAATCTGAATCCCTATTTGCCAAGGAGTCCAAATGTGAATTTGGGATGGAAGAGTTTCTCTACCTTGGTCACATTATCAGTGCGGGTGGTGTGAAGGTAGACCCTGAAAATATTAGAGCTATCATTGATTGACCTACTCCCGAAAACATAACACATCTGAGGGGATTTTTGGGGTTGTGTGGATTCTATCGGAGATTTGTAAAGGGATATTCTCAGTTGGCTGCCCCCCTTACAGATCTTACCCAGAGAGGGGCTTTTGAATGGTCCGAAAAGGCACAGGCAACATTTGAGCAATTTAAGAGGATCATGAGCTCCTGCCCAGTTTTAGCATTACCTGATTTCACCAAGCCATTTGAGCTACAATGTGATGCATCTGGAGAAGGTGTTGGTGCGGTCCTCATGCAAGATAAGCACCCCATAGTTTTTGAGAACAGAAAGTTGAGAGGTCCTGAGAGACTATATTCCATTTATGACAAGGAAATGCTTGCCATAATGCATGCACTTGCAAAATTCAGACAATATCTGGTGGGGAGTAAGTTCATTGTTAAGACTGATCACAACAGTCTTAAGCACTTCATGCATCAGAAGGATCTGAATGAGAGACAGCAGAAATGGGTGAGTAAGCTACAAGCTTACGACTTCGATATTGAGTATGTTAAAGGGAAAGACAATGTGGTGGCAGATGCCTTATCCAAGAGGCCCCATTTAAGCTCACTCTGCGAGCTTACTGCGGGTTGGAGAGAGTTATTGCTTGCTGATTATGCCAAAAATTAGTTTGCAATCAGCCTTATAGAAGGTACTTTTCATGATGAAAGGTACAAATTGGTTGAGGGATTGATACTGTACAAGGGAAGAATCTTCATAATACCTGAATCTAAGTTAAAAGAGAAGATTTTGAAGACTTTCCATGACATCCCCCTTGCTGGTCACCAAGGTTATTTCAAGACATACAAGCAGATCCAAAAGAGATTCTCTTGGAAGGGGCTTAAAAATGATGTTTTGAAGTACATTAAAGAGTGTCATACATGTCAGAAGAACAAGGATGAGCACACTCTACCTGTTGGTTTGTTACAACCCTTGCCTATTCCCGGTCAAAAATGGGAAAGTATTTCCATGGATTTCATCACGGGGTTGCCTCGGGCTCAAGGAAAGGATAGTATTTATGTGGTGGTGGACAGACTTACAAAGTTTGCTCATTTCTTCGCCATCACCACCTCTTTTACAGCAGCACAAGTTGCTGAAGTGTTCTTCCGGGAGGTGTTCAGATTGCATGGTTTACCGAAGAACATTGTGAGTGATAGGGACAGCAAGTTCCTAAGTGCTTTTTGGCAGGAGATTTTCAGATTGTGTGGTACTCTGCTCACTCCAAGCACCAGTTATCACCCTCAAACTGATGGGTAGATCGAGATAGTGAATAAGTGGTTGGAAGGTTATCTCAGAAACTATGTCTCGGAGCAGCAGAATACTTGGGTGAGATGGCTTCACCTAGGGGAATATTGTTACAATTCTTCCTATCACATGTCCATTCGGATGTCACCATTTATGGCACTATATGGTTATGAAGCTCCTAGCTTCGCAGACTTGGTATTTGGTGATAGCAGAACCCCTCAGACAAAGGATATGATGCAGCAAAGTCAGGATATTCTGAGAATTTTGAGGGACAATCTCCAGCATGCACAAAATCAGCAGAAGTTGTATGCTGATCAGCAGCGTATTGAGCGCACCTTTGAGGTGGGCGATATGGTTTATTTGAGGCTCCAGCCCTACAGACGGTCTACTCTCAAGAAGAGTGGGGTTGAGAAATTGAAGCCTCGATTCTATGAGCCTTTCAGAGTCAGCAGAAGGGTTGGAGAAGTGGCTTATGAGTTGGAATTACCAGCAAGCAGCAGGATCCATAATGTATTTCATGTGTCTCGCCTTAAGAAGGCTTTGGGACATAATGTTGTTGCTTCAGCTGAGTTACCTCCACTTGATGAGGAGGGAGAGTTGGTTTTGGTTCCAAAAGCTATCCTTGAATTCAGGGAACGAACCTTGAGGAGAAGAGTGATCAGGGAATACTTGGTCAAATGGAAGAATCTACCAGCAGAGGATGCTATGTGGGAAAATGAGGAGATTTTGTTGCATCCAGCCTTACAGTTGCTTGAGGACAAGCAATTTTGGGGAGGGCGGACTGTAATGTCCCCATCTCATTGATGCTCTTTCAGTGGTCCATTAGCCTATTCCTGAGACCCGTAGGCTGGGTGGAATGAGGAATGAGGATCTAGCATTGATGAAATGAGGACTTACTATTTTTAGTAAGTCGGGGAATGACCATTCTGGTGTTACTGTCCTACTGAGTTCTCCTTGTTTTGCCTCTGGTCACAATGATCATGTTTTTCTAAGCATTAATTCTTGACTTACTATTTTTAGTAAGTGGCTGTGTGGCACAATTCTATTTTTGGCAGTAGACAGGGTTCTGATTCTGCAGCAGTTCTGTGGTCGTCCGAGCTCAGTTTCATCTTGGTTGTGATAATAATTAGTACAGGAGTCATTTGCGACATAATTAAATATTATTTCCTTATCCTAAGGTTAATATTTAATTAATCTGTTTATTGGCTACTGGTTTATTAAATTTGGGATTAATGCCTATTTTATCCTAAGTTTGGCGAAATTCAGGTGTACTATGGGATGAGAAATATTTTAGAAGAATATTATTTCACTTTTGCATCGCCATTTTTGCCTAAGTGTTTAACGTGGGTCCTCCCCCTTCTTGGGCGTGAGTTTTGACTTAGGAGAATGTGGCGCTACACTTGGTTCCACATGTAGTGGAATGAAATTCAAATGCAAGGCGTGGAATTTGGAGGAATGTCATTTGAATTTGAAGAGTGAAGTTATAAATGAGGCTTGGGCTCCCATTTGCACTCTCTTTGAAAATTGCATCATTATGCTGCCGGTTTGGCTACTGAAAATCTGAGCTTCGAAGTTGGCTTCCTAGCTGAGTCTCAGTTTCGTACTTGCAATATAGTACCTAGTTGTGCCCTTGTGTTCCCATCGCAGATTGGTTAATGAGTTGCAGAATTATGGAATGATTGATGATGGATTTGACTATTTTTGGTTGCTGGTCGCCGGACTGCTGAAAGTGAAATTTGCTCATACCTCTCAACCAGGCGACTCCATTTATCTGGGTATCGGCTCATTCATCCTTCCATGCCATGGCGATACTTTGTGTGAGTTTCTAGCTATTTTGTTTGAGCAATGATTTTATTAGACAAAATCGAAATTCCTAGTCTAGGCGTGGGTTTTCTGTGTTGCATTGGGATGCGTGCAAAATAAAAATGGGCTTGTTTGGGTTGTGGCTTTGATTGGTTGCCATTGCATTGGATGTACAGTGGGATTGGGATTGGTTTGAATCAATTCGGGTAAAAATTGAGTGAGTTATGAGTGATTTGATGTTTCCATGTGCTGCTGAAACTGTACTTTCAGCCTGCAGATCAGTGTAACAAAAAATTACAGTATTGTTGTAGAAATCTACAGTTAATCTTCTCATCTCGTCTCTGTATTGTAAGGTTGTTTCAGTAGTACTGATCATCCCATTCTATCTGCTTTCATTTGTAATCCCCACTGCATAAGTGGAAGAGGTTGGCTTGCCGCCTTCTAAGTTTTGTAATTCAGTTTTTGTAATCAGTCCTCCCGCTAAATAAGTGGTCGAGTGATAAGTTCAATGATATGGTCCTCCCACTGAAATATGTGGTAGAGTGATTGTTTAATGTAATGTCCTCCCGCTGAAATACGGGGTAGAGTGATTGAACTTCAATTTCTTGTAATTTTCCTTGGTCGGTTTCCCGCCAAGAGTTTAGTTTCTATCCTACTGGATAAGCAGAATAGAAGGGGCTGGCTTGCCGCCCATGCATTGTAATTTTCAGTTTGATTATTGTTGCTGACAATCCCCGGAACACCGTATGCTCTCACCCTCCCAGTCTGGGCTCTCGGTGAACAAAAGGTGGAAGGGTTCCCTTTCAGTTATTTGGTTTATTCCTCTAACCTTAACGGGTTATTTATTGTGGATGAATTGTTATTGGCCTAAAAAATAAATAAAAAATTAGTGGGATATTACAAAGCACTATCACACATGTCTTTGGATCAGGTGCATCAATTCAGGGTTAAAATCGTCCAATCAGACAAAATCAGAACATATAAGGAATAAAAGAAGGATGAAATTAAGTATATATTATGTGTGTTTGATACCTATTTGTTTGTTTTGCAGGTGATAAATGAGGAGATCAAAAGGGTAGATTGTAGGAAGATCAGCACAGTACTCCAAGGAGGAAATTTTTTTACATCAACGTCAAGGTCCAGGATACAAGGAGGATGTCTTCAAGAGGAAAGATTTCATTGGCAAGCACAAGGGTATCAAGGAAGGTGTCTTCTGTCATATTCCTGTGTAAACAGCAAACGCATAACTGAATCAGATTTACACACAATGTATTATTTTCAACTTTTGAATTAATAAGTTTTATGCGATTAGTTAAATGTATTTTATTTCAAATTGATAAAGTCTATGCGGTTGGTTAAGTATGTTTTTCCTTAACTAATAGCATGAATGGAAAGGTGTATCCTTTCCCAAAACCACTCGTAAAAGATGCCATGTTTTCCAAAAAGGTCCCACTGTTCATGGTAAGTATAAACCACGACCGTCCAAGGAAAGCACAGGAAAGTAAGAGGTGGAAAGTAGGAAATTGCCAAGAGAATCCGCAAACAGGTAACCTTTGTTACTCAGCAATATTATCATATCAGTTTCATTACTATGCATGGAACCCTACGAGATAGGCTGCGATTGTATCAGGTTGACACGATGAGGAGGGAGAGACATTGGTTCTTCCCAACGATGAAGAACCAACATCTAAAGCGTACAGAGCCCCCCCCCCTCCCATTGCTGGCAGTCGGGTACATTCCCAGGCTAGTCCGTCTGGGTGTCACAATGCAACCATGTTTTCTTATCGCTCTGTGAAGTGTCTTCATATGCAAAAATGTATTCTTTCTATTTTCCTGTAACTTGTCTTTAAAATCATCTGGAATGAACATAATATATGTAACTGTACAGTTTAATTGCTAAAAATCACAAATGTAGATCGATAAATAAAGACTCTTTGCCAATGGAATTACTCGTATCAATAATAAGCAAAAGTACAACAATCAAAGTAAATTGAAATTATCCCCCACGCTTAATATGCAACCTGCAACATCAGGTTTAGTTAGTAAATCATTAAAATGCACTCTAGTAACAAATAAAAAGGGAATAAACCATAATCTATGTATTCACAGGTATATTAATATAAATAACGGAAATGAACGCTAATGGACAATAATCATATTTTGCAATTAAGCCAGCTGTGATGAATCAATTCCACGATTAGTAGGATGGACAAATGAAAGCTAAATAACACAAATTCTGTAATTATTAATTCTAGGTCTGCTGTAAACATTTATTATCTTTCTATGTTCCCTGTTTGTTAACATATTCAGAACAAGGCAGTGCCAGCCAAGATCATACTGGGCCCATCCTCAGGTAACCCTACGAGCCCTAAGAGACGGGATGGGTTTGGATGGGCAGGCCAGCCTGGAGCATTGCCCTAGCGTTCCGAATAAGTTTATTCTTATGCAGAAGTCATGTAACTGATTTAATATCATTGCTGACATGGATTCATCATAATGTCTAAATATTGCAAGAAGCCCTAGATCCGATTTATTGCCCTTACCAAACTTTGGGAGTGATGAAATTGTTCCTAATCCCAGGAAGGCAAGGCAGGCGCAGTAAGGGTTCATTACAGTGGTATCAGAGCCTCCTTCTTGCCACCCTGTGGAAATAGTTAATGCAACAAAGCCAAAGGAACCTTAGGGCCTTAGATAGAGAAAGGAAAAAAGGGGCCAACAACATGAGTGAACAAGCGAGTAATGAACTTAGGGCTTTCATGGAGCAAACTGCTCAAGCCCTAAGGGAACAAACTGAAAAAACCATGCAGTCTTTCATTGAACAGAATAAGAAGAACAACCGACTTGTCCTGCAGGCCCTCCAAAACATAAGTAACCATAATGCCAAAGAAGTCCAATCCAATCATTCCGAAAACCAACACCCCACCCCATCTAAGGACACCGGCTCAAGGCCCACTCGCCCTTCATTCCTACTAGAGGAGGTACCAATAAGGGATGATAACCATGACAAACCCATGGGAGATGTAGGTGAAATTCTTGCAGCCTACCATAGCTTGGAACCTGAGCTACGAGATCTTGTAACCTTTAGAGACTATTGTGATGCCAAATTGAAGGCCCTCGGTCGAAATGAAAGACATCCTCCAGCCCATAAGGAACTACAAAACAAGTTAAGTAAGGTGACCATCCCTAACTTTGATGGGGAAGGGAAGGTATCCGCCAGGTCATGGGTCCAAAAATTGGATACCTATCTATCCCTCAACCCCATGACCCAATCCAATGCCATTAAATTTGCTATACTTCACCTATCTGGAGTGGCCCATGAGTGGTGGCACCATGGCCTCATCACCCAGGGACATCAACTTATAAACACCTATGTCGAGTTCACCCAGAAGCTCATAAAGAGATTTGACCAAAAGCATCCCGAGTGGTATTTTTGAGAGCTCACCCTATTAAGACAGCACGGAACTATTGAAAACTATGCCACGGAATTCCAAAAATTAGTAGTGTTGGTACTAGGGTTAACACAAGAAAGACTTACTTACCTATTCATACAAGGGCTAAGGGGATCAATCAAAAGCACGGTGAGCGCTCATGAACCCCAAACATTAGATGAGGCTATACAAAAAGCTATGAAATTTGAGGAAAGCTCACCCAAGGATAAGCCCAAACCCTTCGGTAGCTCCTCCAAACCCCCACCCAAGGACAATAAACACAACCAAGAAGGGATTGTAAAGTCTTGTACTTATTGCAAGGGAAAAAGAGAGAAGGGACATATGTGCTCAGCCTTGGAGGGCCTTAAGAAAAAGGGATTGTGTTTTACATGCCTAAAACCATATGAAGGAAGAAGTCATAAATGCGAAAGTCGGGCTCACAGGATTCAAGTCCCACCATAAGAGGATGAAGAAGAACCACCCAACAAAAGAATGAGGTTGGGTGAGGAGGATCAAGCCATAGTTTCCACAATCACCCATGCTGCTAGACACAACCTGTTCAGGATCAAGAGCTCACTTAAAGGGAAAAAAGTAGTCACCCTTGTGGATAGTGGAGCCTCCCATGATTTCATCAATGAAAGACTGATCAAGCGGCTCAAATTACCCACACAAACATTCAAAGGGTTTGAAGCAGCCACAGCCACAGGGGCAAAGATCCAATGCACTAAGTTGGTGCCTAAGTTGGAGTTCACAATAGGTAGCCATCCACTTAAGGAAGATCTCTACGTGGTACCATTAGACACAGATATCATATTAGGGACTCAATAGATTTATTCACTGGGATGTTTTATGTTCGAGCTCCCAAACCAAACAATCCGATTTCAGCATGAAGGGAAGGAAGTTACTCTCAAGGGCTTACCTGATGGCAGTCCAAAGGTGGTTTCATGTAAAAGAATGGAGTAGATTTTCAGAAAGAATCGAGAGGAATGGGTGGCCCAATGTATGATACTAGATAAGAGCAATACTCATGAGAAATCCATTCATGTGGACATCCAGCCCATCATGAAGAGATATAAAAGGGTGTTTGGAGAAATTCCCCAAGGTTTGCCTCCTAAACGGGGATTTGAACACACCATAGAGTTGGAGGAGGGGGCAAAACTAGTCATCACCACCCCTTACCGCCACCCCCATAAATTCAAGGAAGAAATAGAGAAAACCATTAAGGAATTACTTGCTATGGGACACATCCAACCTAGCTCCAGCCTGTTGTGACCTAATCACACATCACCCCATCCCAGATAGGGACCTGTTGTGACCATTTCACACATCGCCCCATTAGAATGGGGACCCCCTCTTTTTGCTCGTTTTGCTCGCCCTTCTTTCTGCTTTTTTTAGGGTTTTTGGTTAGTGAGTCAGTCGTCTGGACTAGGGTCAAGCCTTAGGGTTTCCGTTTTAATGTTTTCAGGCCAGAGTCCAGTCCATTTTGAAGACTTGTTGAGCATCCTTGCGTAGATGCAATTTTGGGATAAGGTGAATTCGTCAGAGGTCAAGTAAGTTGGTCTAGGTTCAGTCGGAATTTTGAAGGCAAGTCCAAATTTTGCCTAAGTGTTAATGAGGGAATTAAGAAATTTTGTCCGAGTGAAATTTTGACCAAATTTTGAAAATTTTGATAATCGATTCCGGGCATTGGAAAAGTCTTATTTTTGCCTTGTCAAGTGGTTAAGGCCTTAAAATCATGATATTTTGGCCTAAGGAGGCAAGTTCGCTCCTGTCCCTCAGCCAGGGACCAGGGCGAAAATGATATTTTATGCATCTTGGTTGTTAATTTGTCTTGTGCAGGGTCGCCAGGAGATGCAGTTAAACGTAAATTGGAAGCTTTGAAGATTTTGAGATTTGAAAATGGCAAATTTTGGGAGTTTGAGACCAAATCGCTCCTGTCCCTCAGCCAGGGACCAGGGCGAAATGTCTTGTCTAGACCATTCTGACCTCATTTTGATCAAACTAAAGCGTCAAGGACGTGATGGAAGATGGAATAAACGTGATGGAACGCCAGGACTTAGTCATTTGCAACAAAAAGATGAAACATTTGCCCTCAAGGACAAAAAATCGCTCCTGTCCCTCACTGAAGGACCGGAGCGTGTTTCTCAAAATTTTACTGTCCTTGCAGGATCAAGACGATTTTTGGATTGGAAGAGATAAAGGGAGGCATGTTCTTTCCATTGAATATAATTTGAAGAAATTCGCAAACAAGGAAATGTGCCAGGAACAAAAATCGCTCCTATCCCTCACTGAAGGACCAGAGCTTAAAATCCAAAATTGTCTTGTCTTTGAAAGATTTGAACGATTTCGCGATTTGAGAAGAACAAAGGAGGTACATTTTATCAGTTGAATATAACTTGAAAGTGCCATCATAAGGGAAATTGACCATAGAAGCAAAATCGCTCCTGTCCCTCTGCCAGGGACCAGGGCGAATTTTAGTGATAGCTCCCGTCCCTCTCCCAGGGACCAGAGCGATTTTCCTTATAAGACAAATTTTGGGCGAAGATCAAGTGAATGTTAAGTTTGAGGCAAGCAAAGGAGGCGTAACGAACCCATTGAAGATAATTTGAAGATTGCGAAACGCCAAGTGAAGCCCATATTGTCCTAGGCGCTCCTGTCCCTCAGCCAGGGACCAGAGCGATTTCTTCCTAAGGGGAATTTCTCTCCAAGATAAAACGAATTCCATGTCAAAGGTGAATGAAAGGGAGCATGACGAGTTCGTTGAAGATAGTTTTAAACATTGGCAAAGTGTGATTGAGCTTACAAATGAAAGTTCGCTCCTGTCCCTCAGCCAGGGACCAGGGCGAAATCAAGGATATCTAATGTTTCCTTCAAGTTTAAGTCACTCCAAGTCAAGGTACAAGGAGGCAATGATGTTTGGAACGCCTCGACGAAGAATGAAGTTGCAAAGACCGCCAAATGTGATGGAATTACCTAAGTTCGCTCCTGTCCCTCACCTAGGGACCAGGGCGAAATCTCTAAGTATGCTTAAATTTTGAAGGCTACGTTCGTTTCAAGTGTTCAAGAAGGAATAAAGGACGTCATTTTACGCCTTGAAGACAAATTGATATCAATATGATGGAGGGTTTGCACTATACACCAAAGTTCGCTCCTGTCCTTCAGGCAAGGACCAGGGCGATATTCACTAAATTGGTCATTTCTTTCAAAAAACCACGTCAAGGCAAGGTCGCACAAGGTCGCACTGGGTCAAAAATGTCTTTGAGAGAATGATAAGCAAGGAAGTTAACGTCAAAAAGTGATCAACCTGAGCAAAGAAGCAAGATCGCTCCTGTCCTTCAGTTAAGGACCAGGGCGATATTCATTTAAATAGTCATTTTCTTTCCTAGACCACCTCAAAGCAAAGTTATACAAGGTTGAAAATGTCATTTGAAAGGTGATAAACAAGAAGTGAATGTTAAAAGATCACAAATTTGAGCTAGAAACTAAAGTTCGCTCCTATCCCTCAGTCAGGGACCAGAGCGAAAATGATCTAAGGGGCATTCGTCTACAAAATTGAATCAATCAAGTTCAAGATTCCTATTTAAATTGCCAGTTTCAACATAAGAGATGTGATTTTGAACGTAAAAGGCGAGAAAATCAAGGCCAAAATGAAGATCGCTCCTGTCCCTCAGTCAGGGACCAGAGCGATATGGTTTGTACCCGTACCTCTCTCATGTTTTGGCGCCAATGAATTTTTGAATTATATTAAATGCTAAAAATCGATAAAATTTGAAATATCCAATTAAAATTAGCATTTAAAATTTGCGCAAAACATTTAATTAATTATTTTTGCCTTTAAAAAATTGAATTAATTAATTACGAAGGCATTTTTAATTAATTATTAATTTTAAATAAAAAATAAATTTGGGCGCTTGGATTTTATTTTCTATATTTTAACAAAAGTCGGCCTTAATTTTTATTTAAAATTTTGTTTTAATTGCCTTATTTCCAAAGTCGGCCTAGAGGTGATTAAAGGGGTGAGCGCCTATAAAGGGGAGGTGAATTATTGCATTTTCAAATCATCATTTAAACATTCCTTTGCATGCGATTTGGAGAAGACAAGGAGGAAGTGCAAATTTCATTGAGGAAAGGAGCGAAATTTCCATTCAAGAGGAGTGCGAACTTGGTTTGAAGTGGAGCGAATTTGCCATCAAGACGTTGAAGACCCCCCCAAAGGTGGTGAAATTGACAAAGAAGGCGTTCGCTTGAGGAAGATCACGTTGATACTTCAAACTTCAATTTTTGCCTAGGCAAATCGCCTCATTTTGCATTTTTAGAGTTAGTTCTCAAGTGAGGTATGGCGAAGATCCCTTATCTTGAATTTTGAATGTTGATCATCCTAGCCTCAAGTTTAAATTTTGAATTTTGAAATTTTGAATTTCAGTAGCTCGATCGTATTTAGGAAATCATAACTCAAAGACTTATCATGAAGTTTCCTAAATTTAATCTCTAATCTATAGTCATGCATTGCGAAATCTATTACTTATTATGAAATGTTGTGTAGGTATTACAAATGGCGACCCCGAAGGCGGGAGCATCCACCAGTCGTCCAGCTCTCATGAAGGAAGATCAAAAGAACGAAGAATTGGAGGCCAAGATCGTGTCTAAGTGGAGCAACATTGGAGATACCAACTTGGGCAACTTCAGTACAAAGAAGTTTCGAGAAGTCCCTTACATTGGCAAGCCATCATCTGTCGCCAGGAGGATAATTGAAAGTGGCATCATTAAGGCGGCCGGCTTCCCTCCAGCAGTCCAGTGCCATGAGTTGATGATCGAGTGTGCTCGCCATTATGATCCACAGTCCAGAACGATCGTGTCCAAGGAGGGAAACACTTTGGCTTACCTTTCAGAGGAAGCTATAAGTGAGGCTTTCCATCTTCCAGAGCACAGAGATATGGTCTACAAAAGCATAGAAGGAGCCAGGTCCATGTACGAGGATGATCCAGATGCTTGCCTAAGCATCATCAATAAGAACTGGTTACTCAAGAGTCGTCCTCGCCTGAGCAAGATCCCGAACACACCACATAGGATCGACTTCCAGGAGGAGTACAGAGATTTGATAACAATGCTCAACCGAGTCGCAGGAGCCCCTCAAGCCTTCTATTTCGAGAAATGGATGTTCTACTTCATCCAAGTGATAGTTCAGGGAAAAGGAACAATTCATTGGGCTAGAATGATTAGCCATTGCTTGGATGTACAGTTAAGGAGACTGAAGGCTACCAAGTCCTTCCACACAAGTTCATACGACATATATGCCTTGATCAGGAGCTTTGAGTACGCAGGACTACCTCACAGAGGAGTGATTGGAAGAGGACCCGGCGAGGTCAGAGTTTGTGATTCTTATGTTCACTTGCATCATCCGCCAGGAAGTAACTACAAGTTAGTTAATGATACCTTCACGATGAACATCACCAGGACGTTGCAGGGTGGGATTCCCAATAGACTATCACAGGATGCGCAAGAGCTAGTAAAGAGGTACGGTGCTTGGTTTATCCAATTCCCGAAATTTACTTATATTAGAGTTCATGGATGTCCTTCACCTCCATACATGTTGCCGAGCTATCCGACAGACAGAATTGTGTTACTTGAGGTAACTAGACAGTTGGCAGCTTATGCGAAGGCATTCAGACACAGACATGGAAATGGAGTTCCTGTACCTATCATATTAGGCAATTCAGTTGAGGTATGTCCTAATGCTCTAGCCATGGATGACGCAGAGAAGGAGTTAGCTTTGTATTCATTTTCATTCTTTGCCTTGAGAGAGAGCTTTGATCCACATGGATATATAGAGGAGACAGTCGGTAGAAAATATAAGCATGAGTTTCAGATAGAAGATTTTATGATGAATCTCTTAGATGATCTTGAAGTGAAAAGAAAGATGCATTCTAGATTGCCTTTGGATTTCATCAGGAAATGCAAGATTTACAGAGTGGCCGACCAAGCTCAGGACAATGGCAGACATCTCCAATCATCCTATGATCGAGAAAGCAAAACAGTGAGGTTAGATTGGAATGAGCCCGAGGTTGTGGATCTAGATGCTTTGATGGCTCCAGTCTTGTCTTGTACTCGCAGATGGGTTGATGTGCAGCATCAGAAGTTGAGAGAGCAGGGCATAGCTATGACTTTCACCTTGGAAGAGAGACCAGCTGAAGGTGGGGCAAGTGTAAGCGAAGGTAATCCTAATCCCAGAAATACAAGTGAAGGCAACCTTCGAAGCGCAAGTGAAGGCAATCTCCATCCTAGAGGCTCGAAGAGGAAAGAAAGACCTGAAAAAAGAGAATCTTCCAAAAAGAAGCAAGAGGCCAACAGAGATCGTTCATCCGGCACATCTTCTCGACAAGAGAAGAGGACATTTGAGATAGAGGAGTCTATGGAATCAATGGTACAGAACGAAAAAGAAGGACAGGCACCTCGAAGGTCACCAGGTGGATCTCTCCAAGATAATGAGTTGCATGAAGATAGGGAAGATAACGAAGTAACATCTCCTCCTAGAGAAGAAGAAATATTGCCTAAGGAGATTCAGGTTAAAGAAACAAGATCGGCCATTCCAGATTGGTTAAAGGAAAGACTAACAAGGGTGATTGTGATCGAGGACGAGGACAATGTGATTGATTTGGAGAGCCTTGTTGGACATTCCCAGGAAGTGACAGAAAAGAGGAAGGCCACTAAGATGACCAAGATGATTAGAGATGAGACTGGATCCAAGAGATTGCAGATAGCTACACCGGTCGTGGACAAGTATGAAGGTGAGATCCTTGCAGAAGAATATGATGTAGAAACATTTGAGCTAGGTCCACTCACAGCCGAGCAAACACTAGATGATGCCACCGATTCATTTGAGGCATTGAAAGACAAGCTTAGGGAAGAAATGGAGAAAAATAGAAAGCTTGAGAGAGAGGTCGGTGCATGGAGAACATATTTCAGCCATCTCAATCAGCCTTTGGGACGTCAGGATCCAGCAAGATCACCCGTACAGGCACTTCCCCTTCAATCAATTGGTGAGGCAGAGAGAGTCAGGAGTTTGGTCCAGCTTATGAGCTCATGGATTGACAAATCTCATACAGTTGCCATGGAATTTGCAACAAGGATGATGCAGACCATTCATAGAGCTATCCAAGTTCTTGAGATTATCCACAACTTGATGATAACGGTAGCCGCCTTTGCTCATACTAAAGATGTTAT
Organism: Cryptomeria japonica; assembly: GCF_030272615.1. Classification (NCBI taxonomy): domain Eukaryota; kingdom Viridiplantae; phylum Streptophyta; class Pinopsida; order Cupressales; family Cupressaceae; genus Cryptomeria; species Cryptomeria japonica. Next base: position 560,469,068 of record NC_081415.1, read on the forward strand.
CATTCCTGTCTTACAAGTAATCAGACAAACATCAAGGAAGGTCCTAGCACAGGAAAAGATAATGGATGGAGGACCTCATAGTTTGCTTCAGTGGTCGACCTTACTCCAGATGAAGGAAGTTCTCTTCGAGGACATCAGTACTAGATGCAATCATGTTGAGGAGGTTATCCACCCGATCCAGGACAGAGTGTTTGAGGTACTACATACCATTCTTGGCAGGAGGATCGAAGTTGAGACAGATGTGGATTTACAGGAATTGGAGGATAGAGTCAAGGTTATCTTTTGCAAGGATGCTAATGTTATCACAGATGAGCAACGGGACCAGATGTTTGCTACCATGCTCCTGATTGAGAAGACCAAAGAACTTGAACCTGGATGGGACGCTGCTCTTCTCAAGGCATTTGATCAAGTCATCCACTTGGAAGAAAGGATGAGGAATCTTCCCGAGATTCCAATTGCTGAGATCGAAGGAATCGTATCAAGATTCATTGCATATGCTAAAAAGGAGCATTGGAAAGGGAATAAGATTCTAGATGAGAAGTTGTTATAGATGACATGGCACCTTAATTGTCATTGGTCTGTCTCCTAGATTTTTGTGCCAAATTTAATATTTGGCTATGCATTTAATATTGTTCAGTAAAAAGGGGGCTATTTGTAATAAACCCTAATTAGGGTTTAGGTGTCATAATCTTGGCCATTGATCTTCTTTCGATCTGGACCGTTCATTGTAATTGAGGATGCTATTTATACCCTCATTTCTTTTCATTTTGTAATCAGAGAGAGTTAGAAATAATGATATATTAGAGAATTAGAGAGATAAGAGATTAGAAGCAAGTTATTTTTGTAGCAAGATTGAGCTTTGAGGAAGGAATTTCAAACAATTGTTGTACATGATGGCTTTGAGATCAATAAAATATTGAAGTTATGGTGTTTTATTGCTATTCTTGTGGTTATCTTCATGGTTGTTCACTTTCTTGAATCATTCTCAATCAAAGTAGTGTGTTAATTTGAAGGACAAAGTGTTGGACTTGATCTTTGGTAGGATTCACTTTCCAAACCACTAGCTTCTTGCTGATTGTAGGAACGTCTTGCGTGGTCAACTGGAGATACTTGAATCATTTAAACCTTCAATCGTTGTTGTATCTTGGATATGTGCCTTCGTGGTAGTGTCCTTGATCTTTGATGTATTGAAAATCATTTGTTACCTTAGAAGATCGCATCAATTTCAATTGAGTTGTTATTTTATGGCAATATTGAAGTTGGTAGAATCTTGCCAAGTCTCGTTCACATAGAGTCATTCTTAGGGTTAGATTAGACTAGATCTCTTGCAAACCCTACTCTTTTGATATTTTTTGAGAGCTTTTTTAGTTTAGGAAATTCTTCAGAAACGTAAGGCCCCTTGATGACACAGCAATCACAACGACCATTGGTGCTTATCCACACGTAGAGACCCTACTAAAAAGAACATTGGAGTCATCCTAACTGATCCTTCTTGCGATATCTTCAGCAGTTAGAGACTTTATTCAAGAGAGGATAAGATGCCTTTGGGTATTTTATTCTGTGTATGATTGTGTACAAAATACACGTCAACAGGACCCCCCCTTTTTCTTTTAGGCCCTTTTGGTCGTTTGGCTTTCGTTTTTGTGTGTGTTAGTGGCAATCTCTTCGATCTCTCCACGTTACAAGTGTTTGGGAGTCAATTGGGGTCAATCTGCTTCTCTGTCAAGCAAATTCTGTGAGGTCTAGGGCCTGTTTTGTCCTTTTTCTAGGGTTTTGCCTTCTGTCCTAGATTTTAGGGGTTCCTGTTAGGGTTTTGGAAAAACTAAGCATACTACTGGAGTCGGGACCCTTCAAGGGACCTCCCAGCAAAATTTGAGCCCAAACGGAGTAACTTTCTATTTTTAGAAAGTCCCTATTTTTTAGGGGATTTTCCGAGTCCCAGAATGTCGCCATTTTGCCAAAAATCAAACTTACTATTTTCAGTAATTTCTATTTTTAGTAAGTCATCTTGCGCCCTGTCTTGGGCTCTAACTCTGACATTTTGGAAAGTTTCTATTTCAGGAAAGTCTATTGGTGGCAGGATCAGGCTAGCAGACAACGGAGAGTCAACATGCACAATCACTTCTAAATCTGGAAAGTTGAAAGCAGACAGGCAGGGGTCTAAAAATGGCTAAATCTGAAGAATCATCCCTGAAGTGAAAGGTCAAAATATTCTAAGTCTGGAAGTCATTCACAAGCAGGAAATTCCGCCTCTCCATGGACATGGCAAAAATGCGCCCAGGAAATTCCGCCTCTCCATGGACATGGCAAAAATGCGCCCAGGTCAGGCCTGGGGCGCTGAAACCGAGGCATTCACAAGTGCAATTTTCCGCCTCTCCATGGACAGAGCAAAAATGCGCCCAGGTCAGGCCTAGGGCGCTGAAACCAAGGAGGCATTCACAAGTGCAATTTTCTGCCTCTCCATGGACATGGCAAAAATGCGCCCAGGTCAAGCCTAGGGCGCTGAAATCAAGAAGGCATTCACAAGTGCAATTTTCCGCCTCTCCATGGACATGGCAAAAATGCGCCCAGGTCAGGGCTGGGGCGCTGAAATCAAGAAAGCATTCATAAGTACAATTTTCCGCCTCTCCATGGACAGAGCCAAAATGCGCCCAGGTCTGATCTGGGGCGCTGAATTCATGAAGGCATTCACAAGTGGAAAATTCACGAATCCTCGGCATGGTAAAATTTCACCCAAATAGAAAAATTGAAATTTTGCCTAAGGCACGGAATCCAAGAAGTCAAGGAGAAATAAAAAACAGAAATTCCCCTCGGGCGAATTTTCAAATATGCTATTTTTAGACATCAGATCTCGGCCAAATATGGAAATTTTTATAGATTCCGAATCAGGATGAAATTCCCCATCCAATGAACCTGACTCCTAAAATTTAGGAAGATCCCTAAAAAATAGGGATATGGAGAAAAGCCGGAAAAGTTCCTGCGACAGCACGAGATGACAAGTCGGAGTGGAATTGAGCAAATCCCGAGAAAAATCCTACAATCTCCCTCCAAAATTGGAAAGTATGGAATCTGCGAGTTGGCAGGAGGAATCTTCCAAGTATGACGCATGACTGGGAGCATTTAAGGAAGGTTCTAAGTTTGAACTCACACGCATGGGAAACTGCCTTGCATGTCGTGGTGATTAAGGAAAGTATGACACGCCATAAATACAGTTACTAATTTGATGCCTCTTGAGAATATTATATAAGTTGGAAAAAACATTTCATTTTTCACGTGCGAGATTCGAGAAAGGAAGAGTGAAGAAGTGAAAAGTTTTTTATACTTAGTCTCTATTTCATCATTTTGAAATATTCCCAGGATGGTGGAACCTAGCTATCTCCAGGCAAGCAATGATCAAAGCAGAGACGAAGGGTTTTCTTCCCCATTCTCGGTTAAATTCAAGATGGGAAGAGATCAGTGATACCAACTTCGGCATGTTCAACTGGGCTGCATTCAAGATAAGAATGTTCGGAACTGCAGGACACAATCCATCTCTGACAGCTGTCAAGATTGTGAGAAGCGGAATAGTTGCAGCAGCTGGCTTTCCTCCCGCCATTCAATGCCCAGATCTAGTCTTGGAATGTGCAGCCCGTTACAATCTGGAGTGGAAGACGATCTCAACGCCAAACGGCAAGTTACTGGCAACATTGACTCCAGAGGCGATTGGTGAAGCCTTCGGAATCCCTTCGCATTACTCCATGACATACAGGACCAGCAGCGGAGCCCAAGCAGTCTATGAAGCAGGCCCCACCAAGTGTGCTGATTTGATCAACAAGCAATGGTTGCTAAAACCTAGAGTGCACGTTTCCAAGATGCCCAAAACTCTCACAATCTTCAAGTTCAAGCAGGAATATGTGGATATGATAAAAATGTTGAGCAGAGTAATGGGCTGCTCACACACGGTGAACTTCGAGCCTTGGATGTTCTTCTACATTGGCTAGATCATGAATTCTAATACATTGATTGACTGGGCTAGATTGATCAGCCACTACTTGCACGAACAATTGAAGAACCTGCAGGAGAAAAAGTCTCAGTCCTTTTTCATGAGTTCCTACCTATTCTATATGCTGGCACGAAGGGGTGGATTCGATGGGCTGCCAGCAAGAGGAATCATGGGCTGCAGGCCAGCTTAGCTAAAGGTGCATGAATGTTATCCTCAACTACATCTCCACAACGTGAATTCTTACAAGTTGGCGAATGACACCTTCACCATGTACCTGACACGACTTATGCAAAATAAGTTGCACCTGAGGTTGTCTCCACAAGCAAATGCTTTGGTCCAGAAGTATGGCGCCTCATTCCTGCAATTCCCCAAGTTCACCTACATCAAGACACAGGGTTTCTCCTTCCAATCTTACAAATTGCCTAGATATTTGTCAAATAAGCTTATATTGCTCGAGCTCATGAGGCAATTGACTGCCTATGATCAGCTGCAGAACAAGAAGAAGAAGCAATCTATTGAATTTCCAGTTGTCTTGGGGGATTTCATGGAGATATGCCCAGGATTGGAGGCTGCTGAAAGTGCAGCAAGCAAGTTGGCATTCTACCGACTACCATTTTACACTTCCAGGGCCCAATATGATCCTTACAGCCAGATCAGGAAGGTTGTCGGTGTCAAATTCATACATAGATTTCACTTGGAAGATTACTGGGCCGGTGCCGAGGATGACTTTGAGGTCCGAAGAAGAATGCACTCCAGACTGCCCCTTGACACCATCAGAATAAGTGAGATCCATCAGGTGCCAGACCAGGTGAAGGAAGACCCAGATTTGATGCAACCCGAATTCGAGAGGATAAAAGATCAACCTATCCTGTTGCCAGATTGGTTGGAGCCTGAGGTAGATGATTTGAACATTTTGGCTAGGTCAATGCTAAAATTCACTAAGCACTGGATTGACAAGCAGACAAGAAAGTTGGTTGAAAACCATGTCCCTCTGACATACCAGCTGATGGGAAATCTGGATTCTCACAGCGAGGCAACTGAAGACTCTTCACAAGGTCAGGTAGGAAGAGAGGCCCAGATAGACAAAGGAAAAAGTGCCCTGAAGAGGCCAAGGATATCAAAGACGAAGGATGCCCAATAGGAAATCCCACGCGAGGTTCAGCAGGAAGCCCAGCAGGAAGAGCCTCCACAAAAGAGAACGAGGGCAGGAAGGGAACATTCGCCAATCAGCTCCGCGAGCGTACAAGAAGTAGAAATGTTCCCACATCCCACAAGCCCACTTCCAGGAAATGTTCCAGCACCTGATATACTCAACATCAATGCTTCACAGGGCCGTCATCAGCCAAGAAGTCAGAGGCAAGAGGTTTCCCCGCACCTGGAAGAAGTTCGCCAGGATAATTTCATAGAGACTATCCTTGGCAAAATGGAAGAGGAATCTCAAGAACAAGAGCTTGCAGAGGATTACAGCCATTCCATCCCTGCGCCGGATTGGTTGGTAGGTAGATTGGGAAACGAAGCAGGAGGGGAGCCCAATCCTACTCAGGAATTAGAAGAATTATTAAAAAGGATGGATCAACTACCGGAAAGAAAGGCCCCCCGGAAGTTTTCCAAGGTAGTCAGGGAAGAATCCGGAGCCCGGACCTTGCACATTGTTGAACCTGCGGTGGATAAGGATAAGAGTGCGATCAGGCAGGAAGATTACGTCATCAGACAGGTGGATCTTGGCCATGCTTCCACCAGTCAAGTAATGGGAGATTTCGACGATTCTTCCTTTGCCATGAAGGAGAAATTGCTGAAGTCAAAAGCAAAATGTAAGCGGCTGAAGGAGGAAAATGGACTTCTATGCGAGTATGTCAGGAGTTTCAAGAAACCCCTTAGGGAAGCAGGTCCTTCATCCACTCCCCCTCCCTTCCTTCCCAGGGAAGTAATTGATGATGTAGAACTTACAAAGGCAATGGCACAGAATTCCCGAGAATGGGTAGAAGATGTTTATGCTAAGGCAGGGAAATTTGTGGAAGATCTAGCTTAGCTCCATTCGAGATTCGTGGCCCTCCTAAGTAGGTTGGAAACAGCAGAAGGACTATGGGAAGATGTTGACGTCTACCAAGACTTAACGATTTCTCGACTCGGGGCTCTAATGAGGACCCCAAGGCAAACACTGGTAGAAGGGAAAGTGATCCAGGAGAATGAAGCCTACGACTTTCCCCGATGGTTCTACGCCATCTGTTTAGAGAAGAACACCCTTGATAAATTCAGCATTGATTTCGTCACCTTGAAGGAATCTATCAGAGGGATACAGGAAGAAATCCTTAGTCCCATGGAAGCTTTATTTTCAAGGAAACTCGGCGACGGGGGAATAACAGTGAATTCCTTGAAATCCCAGTTGCATGATTTCTTCTTCGTCGGTTCGTTTCCTAAGGAACATTTTGCAAATGTTTCTTCATTCTCCGGTATGATGAAGAAAACACAGGAAGCCATGGCGGATTGGGAAAGTTTCTTTTCCAGAAGTGAAGAGGAGATTGCCTTGATGGAATTCAACATCGAGAATGTGCCAAGTGTCTCCATCGGGGAATTGGAGGTTGTCGTCAGTAGGTTCATTGCATACGCCATTAATGAGCGAGATAATGGTCGTCTATTTTTGGACGAAAATCTTTTGACTGAACAATAACAGCGTATTTATGGCTAAAGGAAACATTGACTAGGCGCAGGACCGATCAACGCATGCCACCCCAGGATAAGGGAATCTTCTTGCATGTCGTCCCCTCATAATGGTTTTATGACGGATTATTTTTGCATGTCGCCATCACTTGGAGAGTGATGGGTATTTATGATGACATTAGTTATATTCCGAACATGATCATCATCATGGGCGCTATTTTAGGCCCTTTTAAATTTATTGTAAGTGGGCATAATGGGTTATTTAATGCAGATTCCCACCTTGTTGCATAATGTGTGGACAATCTTTTGGGCAAACCCTAATTAGGGTTTTGCATGTAATTTGGGCTTGAGGCCTATATAAGGGGGTGACCCCCTCATTTGTAATGAGGAGAGACTATCGTCAGAGATTGTTGCTAAGAGTTTTGAAGCAAACACTTAATACATTGTTCAATTGTTGGTGTGTTCTTGTGTTGTTTTGGAACTCGAATGGTCTCGTTCTCTTCATAGATTAGATTTGTTTCCATGCAATTAGATGAACTAGATTTGATAGGATCGCTTGTTGCCAAATTCGCGCTCATACTTTTGGTGTGCAGCTGATTGTTGCATACCGTGCAAAGTTAGTCTAAGCCTCGTCATGTGTATGTTCAACTTCGATTGTTAGAAGAGATTGTTCTATCTGATGGTTTCTTTTGACAATTTGAAAATCCTTAGCACTCCCCCTAAATATTGCACCGCCTTCGTGTAAGTTGTGCTTTGCTGGCGAAGCGAAGCGCGGTTGGATTTTGCACAAGTTTATCCCGTCTCCTTGTTCCTAGGATTAGATTACCTTTAGTTTAGTTTCCCTCTACCCTGTTCCTATTTACTTTCTGCACATTTCATAATCCGAAAATCTAAAACTTAGAGCTTCATTGCAAATCATCCGCGTCAATAAATTCTCGAGCTTGCATAGATTTCTTCAACATACGTAAAGCCCCTTGGATTACCAGCAATCACATCGGCCAACTGAGTCACATCCACAGCATAAAAGGAACCTTGGAGTCAGTTGTCTGTTTCTCCTACTATATCAGCATGCAATCGTACTTTGATCAAGAGAGAGTGAAGTGACCGTTGGGCAACTTTATTCTGTGTTGGACGCTGTCATAAAAAACACGTCAACAGAATTGGCACTAGAAGGAGAGTTGTTTTCATTTGAAGAAGAAATTTTGTTGTTCAAAGGGGAAATTATGACTCAAGATGGTGCTACCTGGCACTAGAAGTTCACCTCCTGTTCTACAGCCTGGTTTGGGATTTCACGATCATCAGGAGGATATCATTGCTGACTTAGCTAATTTTCCTCAGAAGATAAGTAGAAGCGAAGAACAGTACAACGAAATTCGGCTGGTGTTGCAAGGAGAACGAGAGAAGGCTATTGAGATCGCTGTTGAGATTGAAAGAGATTTGCTCAACCAAAGGTTTCCACTTGCTCCACGTGCTCCCCGCCACCGGTGATCCAAGAAGCTGGAGCATATTAATTCATTCTCACCAGAAAGACATCAAAGGATTCTGCAATCTACCCCAGGAGCAAAGAAATTCCAAGAGCTTACATTCCAGCCAAGACGTGGGAAGAAGGAAAATGCATCCTCAAGTCAAGGTTCACCAAGTGTCGAAAATCTTACCCGTTTGTTCTAGACTCCACCATCACAGCGTTCAATAACAAGAGTAGCTACTACGGGTATTCAACAGAGGTTCACTCAAGCACCAACGCAACCAGTTGTTCAGCAGTAGCCGATACTTGCAATGGCACACCAACAGCAACAACAGCAGCCACACCAGCAACAACAAGAAGCCCCAAGGCTGAATTGGTGCCCTGTGAATGCCTCCCCACTCGCTTCTTTCGCAGCACATCACAACATGCCGAAGAATCCGGAACACTTCTACACCAAGTTCTACATTAATGATGTCAATCGCACTGCTGAAGAACATATTAAAGTATTTGAAGACACCCTCCAGAATCGGGATATCTGGCACGAGGATGTCGCCTGCCGGCTATTTCCATATTCTTTGGGCGAAGAGGTGTTCTATTGGTACATCAACTTGTCGGTGGACTCTATTGAAACTTGGCAACAAATGAAAGACACATTCTTGGCCAAATTCAGATTGCCCGTCTCCCCAACAGAAGTATATCGACAATTTATCGAAGTAAGGAGACAAGAACGGGAGCCAATTGGTGCCTTTAATAACAGATTCCAAAGAGCCTACTCCAGGCTACGCTCCCCTTACAATGTGAGTGATGAAACCGCCCGAAATATATACTATGCGGCACTGGATTGTTTCACCTCTATGTTCGTCTAGCAAACTAACCCCGCTGACCTGAAGGCGGCCTATGATGAAGCTTTCAAGATTAGCCTATGATCACCGGCGACTGCTGTAGGAACGACGCCTTACAATCCGCAAGTTGGTGTAGCAAGTTATCTCCCTGCCATCAATCCAGTCCCCGCACCAGCCAATTAGTTAGTGCCGCAACTGGGGGCCCCAATGTCACAGGCCCCACCATCGCAACCGGTCTATCTACAGAATACAACCACTCCATCCAGGACTCAGGAGGAAAGAGATGACATGAAAGAACTGATAGAGCAAGTGAAAAGGTTGTCTACTGAAGTAACTTACCTTAGAAATCAGAATAACTAGATGCAGAGCATGCAGAGAAATCATCAGCCGTACCAAGGAGGCAACAGAGGATACCATAATAACCCTCTGAATCATCATGAGAACCATCAAGGACACAGTGTCGGGCATCAAAACAACAATCATGGTTTTCAAAATAACAATAATAATCAAGGATTCCATAAGAAAGCATGGAACACAGCCCCAAATAATGGGGATGTGCCTTCACCGTTGGACAATCCACCACCCTCCGATAGTAGACCTGCAGATAAGATATTCCTCGCAGAAGCTGCCCTGTCAACTTGGTGTAGGCTACACAACACCAGCCAACATTCTAAGCTGCAGTGTCATGAATTCCAAGTAGCCGCTGATATTTTCCGGCAAGAAATGAGAAATTCTGAAGGTCTTGAAAATCCTCCAACCACGGGATATGAGATAGTCCCAACACAAAGATATGACCAGGCTCTTATTCTAGAGGATTTCAGATTCCCGCCCGAATTTGAAGATTACACGCCACCACAGGGATCTTACAGATTCCCACCAGCATCGGCAAATGGCCCCGTGGAGGCCCCAAGGTACCATGGATCCCCAAAAGTCTCACTTGACAAACCTCAAGTTAAAGATGGATACATCTTTCCTCCATTGAATAACAGTGTTTTGGTGGAAGCGATTGGCGAAGTTCAGGCATTTCAACAAACGAATGGAAATTCCACCCCAAGGGCATATCAGAGAATTATCGGAACCATGAGCCCCTCACATCTTCTATCCCTCCGAATAATTTCTCAACTCCGCCTAATCCCAACGCCAGCAACGTTCCTAGTCCACCGAAGGATTCACCAGAGTATAGACAAGCAGCCGCTCAGAATGAACGAGCCCCACCATCCGCTCAACCTGCAAAAAGGAGACAACAAGAGAATTCCCCCAGGGAGGAATTGAAAAGATTAAGCTCTTACGTTCTGGAAGAATTCAAGAAGATTAAGATAAGATTGCCCCTGTTCGAGCTAATGAAAATCTCTGAGGTGAGAGAGTCATTGTTGGGATGCCTGAGCGATGCTCCAGTACCTAGGAACGTCCCGTGAGCCATGACGAATGTTCAAAGGAATACGCCCAACAATTCAAACCTGGCATCAAACACGAACATTGTTCAAAATGGGCCACCAGTCTTCCCCAATGCATCTGACACTCCGCAGCAGCCCCCGAGCTTTATCGGAATGGTGTAAAACTCTCCTCATGATCCACAAGAGCAGAATCCTGCGGCGACTCAACCAGCCCTGCAAAATACCCCTGTAGCAAGGGAAGAAGAAACAACTCAGAAAGAAAGTGAACCTGTAAAGCCAACCTTTACAAAGATCATCCAGGCACTAGCCACGGATCAAGATTCACAGCAGGAGGCGAGGAACCAAGAAGTTATCAACGGCAGTGAACAGAAAAGGGAGCCCACAATTTGTTACACAGGAAGGGACGAGCCTGCTCCTTTCCTGGTCTCTGTCAGGATCTTCGGCAAACTCTTACACAACTGCCTAATAGACTTTGGTGCTTCAAGCAATGTAATGCCATTGGCAGTGTGTCAGAAACTAGGGATAATGCCTTTACATACAAATAAGAAGGTCACACAGCTGGACAAGACTGAAGTGCCCGTTGTTGGGGAGCTCAACAACATACACATGCAATTGGCCGCCGACCCTAGGGTGCAAAGCTGTATTGATATTTCAGTGGTGGACATCCCAGACGGATATGGCATGCTGCTAAGCAGAGATTGGTCGAGGAAGTTAAATGGATATATCTCCACCGACTTTTCCCACATGTGGCTTCCATGGAAGGGCGTTCCCAGCCAAATCAGAATTGATAGCACGCCCAAATTGCGCCTAACAATCACTGAATATGGAGAAGGCAATGAGGTCCTGTTTCTAGAAACCGACTTGGGTACCTACAGGCCCAAGGTTGAGGAAGTTTTGATGCTGCATGGCTCAACTAAGACGGAATGGAGAAAGGAAATGCTTGACTCCACGGAAATTCTTATTGAAGATGACCCTGAAGAACAACCAGGTGGAGGTAAGGATATGTTTGACAGTTTCAGAGAATTCGTCACAAGAAGTATGGAGCAAGAAGCCCAGTTGGGCAAAGGCATTGGCACCCAAGATCTGTTGCTACCCAATTGGTGCAGAATCCATAATGCCTTCCATTCAGAGCTCACTTGCGAAATGTGTAAACTCGCTATTAAGCAAGTAGTGAAGGTGGTTCCCTCAGACCCAACAATGGCAAATGTTGTAGAAACCACTAATCCTGAAGCCCTTTCCAAAGCAAGTCCGGATCATAAGGATTCCCAAAAGAGGGAAACGAAGACACAAGCCATCCAGCCACCCCAAAATCAAAATGCTGATCAAATTTGGACTCTAAGGTTTGATGGATCCAAATCCAAGAATGGGAGTGGCGTTGGAATTGAATTAATTAGTCCAACCGGAGAAGCTTACCTTGCTGCATACAGGCTACAATTCCCCTGCACTAACAATGTAGCCGAGTACGAATCATTGGTCCATGGATTGCTCCTGGCAATCCAGAAGGGCGCAAAGGCCTTGCACGTACTAGGTGATTCACAGATTGTGGTACGGCAAATAAGAAAATTATATGCTTGTCATGACAGAAGGCTGTGCCACTACCGTAACAGAGTATGGGACCTGATTGAAAGTTTTGATGCATTCAACATCAAGACAATACACAGAGGTGACAATGAGGCCGCTAATGCATTGGCTCAAGCAGCCAGTTCCCTGGAGCCCCTCGCCATGGAAGGTTTGAAGAAGTTTACGATAGAATTAACTTCGGTCCCCTCCGTGCCAGATAATGTTACGAACTTCCAAGTCTTCGAAGATGACAAACACATCTTGGATTTTCTTACAAACTCAGATGTGTTTATGGCACAAATCATTGATGAAGAAGAGCTTGAAGAAGCAGAATTTGATGCTGACGGGATAATGAACTTAAAGACAAATACTATCCCTCGTGGAATGATTGAGTTGGAAAGACTCTTCGATCCTGATAGGTTGAGCAGGAATCAAACTACAGAAGGAAGTGAATGCGAAGCTGTCAACCTAGGGAAAGATGGACAAACAAAAATGTGTTCATTGGGAAAGTTTGCACCCCAGAAGAAAAAGGAGTTTTAAAGAACCTGGAAGAATTCTCCGATGTCATCACATGGGGTTATGAGGATTTGAAAACCTATGATACTTCCCTTTTCACCCACACAATTCCATTAAAGCCAGGAAGCAAACCCTTCCGGCAGAGACAGAGGCCTATGAATCCATTACTAGAGCCACTGATTTATCAAGAAGTTAAGAAACTGCTCTCAGCAAGGATAATATTTCCTGTCAGGTGCTCGATGTGGGTCGCCAATCTAGTTCCGGTAAGGAAGCAAAATGGAAAAATAAGGTTATGTATAGACTTCCGGAATCTGAATAGGGCTTCTGAGAAGGATAATTACCCCTTACCCTCTCTAGATGAGGTGTTGCAAATCGTCAATGGATCTCAAATGATGTCATTTCTGGACGGGTACTCTGGATATAACCAAGTTCTGGTAGAGGAAGAAGACCGACTGAAGACGGCTTTTACCACCAAGTGGGGCACCTTCGCCTACAGAAGAATGTCGTTTGGCTTGATCAATGCAAGAGCCACCTTCCAGAGGGCAATGGACATAGTATTCCGTGACTTAGTGGGAAAATGCATAATAATTTACATGGATGACCTCACGGTATTTTCCAAAAGAAGGGAGGATCATGTTGATGATCTCAAGAAAATCTTTCAACGCTGCAGAAGGTACGGGATATCTTTGAATCCCAAGAAATGTATGTTTGGCGTTACTGAGGGGAAACTTCTTGGACATATTATCTCTAAGAAAGGGATCTCTATTGATCCAAAGCGCATTGAAGCCATTTCAAGGATCGGCCTGCCCGCCAGCCAAAGAGAATTGAAATCATTCTTTGGTAAGATTAATTTCGTCAGGAAGTTTATTACTGGATTCGCTGAAATCGTGAAGCCATTAAATGACATGCTGAAGAAAGGAGCAAAGATCGAGTGGACAGCTCCAACAAAGCAAGCATTCAAAGAGATAAAGCAAGCAATTGTCAATGCCCCGATCCTTGTCAGCCCCGATTATATCAAACCTTTCTATTTGTATTCCTTCGCCTCGAAACATACCTGCGCGGCAGTCCTCACCCAGAGGAATGAAGAGAAAGATGAACATCCGATTGCTTTCATGAGTTCTCCACTGAAAGACGCAGAATTGAGGTACCCAAACGTGGAGAAACAGGCCTATGCACTGGTCAAGAGTATTAAGAAGTTCAGACATTATTTATTGAGGAGCAAGGTGTTTGCCATTGTTCCTGATGCGGCTATAAAGACTTTATTAATGCAGAATGAATTGGGTGAGCGAAGAGGCAAGTGGGTCGCCACGATCCAAGAATATGATATTGAGATACAACCAATGAAGATAGTCCGAGGACAAGCGCTAGCACAAACAATTGCCACAACTGGGCCTGGACTTATACAACAGACTTATATTCTGGAGGAAGTGTCTCCCGGAGAGTGGTACGATGAAGTCGTTTTCTATCTACTTAACCACAGATGCCCTCCGCGGTTGAACCCTGACAACATTTTGATCTACAACAAGACTTGGGAGGAGCACCTCAAACATATTGAGGAAACATTGAGGATCCTAGAGCAAGAATCATTGAATGCGAAGGCTTCCAAATGTGAGTTTGGAATGGAGGAAATCTTATACTTGGGGCACAAGATTAATGCAGAAGGAGTGGGCGTGGATGAGAAGATAGCCGCTATCAGAGAATGGCCTAGACCTAAGTCCCTCACACAATTAAGGGGGTTTGTGCGGTTATGTAGTTACTACAGAAGGTTTGTACGAGGGTTCTCCAAAATGGCAGCTCCTCTCACCGATCTCACTAAGAAAGGGGCCTTCACTTGGAGCGAGGCAGCCCAAAGAGCTTTCGAAAATCTAAAGGAAGCTATGAGCTCATGCCCCGTTCTTGCTATTCCGGATTTTTCCCTTCCTTTTGAACTACAGTGTGATGCCTCCGGGGAAGGGATTGGAGTTGTCCTCCTGCAGAATAAACATCCCATAGCCTTCGAAAGCCGTAAGCTGACGGAAGCAGAAAGGCATTACCCCGTCTATGACAAAGAAATGTTGGCCATCATGCACACATTAGCCAAATTCCGCCACTACTTGGTTTGCACCAAATTCCATGGAAAAACAGATCGTAACAGCCTAAGATTCTTTTTAAATCAAAGGGATCTAAATGATAGACAACAGAAATGGGTCAGCAGGATTCAAGCTTATGACTTTGATATTGAGTACGTCAAAGGGACGACAAATGTTGTAGCAGATGCCCTATCAAGAAAGCCACAAATAAAAACCATGACTTCCATAAATACTGACTAGAGATATGACCTTTTGGCAGAAAATGCCAAAGACCCCTTTGCTAGCGAAATCTTGAGGGATCCATCAAACCATGCAGAATACAAAGTTGTGGAAGACCTTATTCTATATAAGGGTAGGGTGTACTTAGTGCCCAACTCTAAACTCAAGGAAGTAATAAATAAAGAGTACCATGACATACCATTGGTAGGACACCCAGGATTCTACAAGACATATAAACAGATCAGAGAACGGTATTCTTGGAAGGGACTTAAGAAGGAGGTACAAAAATACGTGCAAGAATGTACACAGTGCTAGAGAAACAAGGTGGAACACAACCACCCGGTCGGGTTGCTACAGCCATTGCCCATTCCCAACCAGAAGTGGGAAAGCATTTCAATGTATTTTATCACCGGCCTACCCAAGGCTGAAGGAAAAGACTGTATATATGTAGTAGTGGACCGTCTCACTAAATATGCACACTTCTTTGCCATATCAAATAAATTTCAAGCATCTCAAGTAGCAGAAGTGTTTTTTAAAGGAGTCTTCAGACTTCATGGGCTCCCCTAGAATATCATCAGTGACCGAGACAGTTGATTTATGGGGCAATTTTGGCAAGAAATCTTCAGGATGACAGGGACTAGCCTCACCCCAAGCACCATCATCCCCAAACCGCTGGACAAACTGAGATCGTCAACAAATGGATTGAAGAAATTATGTCACTAGGCAGCAGAAAGCTTGGACCAAATGGTTACATATAGGGGAATATTGCTATAATACTACACATCATATGTCAATCCAAATGAGCCCATTCAAAGCACTCTACGGTTATGAACCCACTTCTTTTGGATCACTAATTGCTCCAAAAAGTCAAGTGCCACGAGCAAGAGATTTTATTAAAAGAGCATGGACATCCTAAGAACTCTAAAAGATAACTTACATCAGGCCCAAAATCAGCAAAAGATATATGCTGATCGAAATCGCACTGAAAGATCATTCGAGGTAGGGGACTTCGTCTTCCTACGATTGCAGCCTTACAAGCAGTCTTCATTGAAATCTAATGGGGCAGAGAAGTTGAAGCTTCGGTTCTATGGACCCTCTCCAATCTCAAGGAAAGTAGGGGAAGTGGCATATGAACTAGAGCTTCCCCCGGATAGCTGCATCCACAATGTATTCCATGTGTCTAGGTTAAAAAAAGTATTGGGACAGCAGATATCTCCCTGCAAGGAATTACCTGCGCTAGATGATGAGGGAAAATTGACACTGGAACCAGAAGCACTTTTAGACGTAAGAGAAAGGAGAATAAAAAATAAGAGCATGGTAGAATACTTGATCTTATGGAAAGGACTACCAGAGGAAGATGCAACCTAGGAAGGTGAAGAAATCTTCAACCACCCAAATCTCCACATCACTTGAGGACAAGCAATGTAAGGAGGGAGGAATGTCATATTCCTGTGTAAACAGCAAACGCATAACCGAATCAGATTTACACGCAATGTATTATTTTCAACTTTTGAATTAATAAATTTTATGCGATTAGTTAAATTTATTTTATTTCAAATTGATAAAGTCTATGCGGTTGGTTAAGTATGTTTTTCCTTAACTAATAGCATGAATGGAAAGGTGTATCCTTTCCCAAAACCATTCGTAAAAGATGCCATGTTTTCCAAAAAGGTCGCACAGTTCATGGTAAGTATAAACCATGACCCCAGGGAAAGCACAGGAAAGTAAGAGGTGGAAAGCAGGAAATTGCTAGGAGAATCCGCAAACAGGTAACCTTTGTTACTCAGCAATATTATCATATCAGTTTCATTACTATGCATGGAACCCTACAGGATAGGCTGCGATTGTATCAGGTTGACACGATGAGGAGGGAGAGACATTGGTTCTTCCCAACGATGAAGAACCAGCATCTAAATCGTACAGAGCCCCCCCCCCCCCCTCCCATTGTTGGCAGTCGGGTACATGCCCAGGCTAGTCCGTCTGGGTGTCACAATGCAACCATGTTTTCTTATCGCTCTGTGAAGTGTCTTCATATGCAAAAATGTATTCTTTCTATTTTCCTGTAACTTGTCTTTAAAATCATCTGGAATGAACATAATATATGTAACTGTACAGTTTAATTGCTAAAAATCACAAATGTAGATCGATAAATAAAGACTCTTTGCCAATGGAATTACTCGTATCAATAATAAGCAAAAGTGCAGCAATCAAAGTAAATTGAAATTATCCCCCACGCTTAATATGCAACCTGCAACATCAGGTTTAGTTAGTATATCATTAAAATGCACTCTAGTAACAAATAAAAAGGGAATAAACCATAATCTATGTATTCACAGGTATATTAATATAATTAAAGGAAATGAACGCTAATGGATAATAATCATATTCTGCAATTAAGCCAGTTGTGATGAATCAATTCCACCATTAGTAGGATGGACATATGATAGCTAAATAACACAAATTTTGTAATTATTAATTCTAGGTCTGTTGTAAACATTGATTATCTTTCTATTTTCCCTGTTTGTTAACATATTCGGAACAAGGGAGTGTCAGCCAAGATCATACTAGGCCCATCCTTAGGTAACCCTACGAGCCCTAAGAGACGGGATGGGTTTGGATGGGCAGGCCAGCCTAGAGCATTACCCTAGCGTTCTGAATAAGTTTATTCTTATGCAAAAGTCATGTAACTGATTTAATATCATTGCTGACACAGGTTCATCATAATGTCTAAATATTGCAAGAAGCCCTAGATCCGATTTATTGCCCTTACCAAACTTTGGGAGTGATGAAATTGTTCCTAATCCCAAGAAGGCCAGGCAGGTACAGTAAGGGTTTTGAGGTATTCAAGAACTCACTGCATCATAATGACATGAAAAGGTCAAAACCTTGAAGGCAAGATAAGCAAGCAAAGATGGAGGATTGACTCGACCATAACAATGCTTCCCATCATCATCACCGCATTGAGCGAGCTTGAGATGTTGAGTATCAAGAGATATTGCTCAACATTCCTTCATGATAATCTATCAAGTGTACAAGCAAACTGACCTGTCATCCTAGTCATCATTCCACCAATCGGAGGGTTTCACATCAGCATGTCTAGATGCAATGAACCAACCATGGGGCCAAATATTCAAGAGAGGACATGTGTCCAAATATTGTAATTATTTCATTGGCTAAGTAGAGTTTGTTGTAACAAACCCTAATTAGGGTTTTATCTTATAATCTCGGCCATTGATCTCAAATTGATCTGAGCCTTTGAATTGTGATGAGCTCTCTATATAAGGCTCTAACTTCTCATTTGTAAAGGTAAATAGTGAATAGTGAATAGCAGGTTAATAGCAAATAGTAGATAGCAGCTAGAGTAGAGTAGGAGGAGAAAGTAGAAATTGTTGCCAAAGTTGTAAATAAACTTCCTTTTCATTGAAGTTATGGTGGAATGTGTTGTTTCTTTACAAGTGCATGGTTTCTTGTTGGATCTTCATGTTAGATGACAAATAATTAGATGAATGAAAGGAATTGTGCATGATTCATGGTGAAAAACCTAATCCATACCACTAGCAATTTGTCGATTGCAAATTCGCCTTGTGTGGTCAACTAGAATACTTGAATGAGGTTAAGTTCCATTGTTATTCAATCATTGATATACATTCATTTAACATAATATATGCTTGATAATGATTTGAAAATCATCTGATTTCCTTAGAAGATCGCACTAATCTTTGTGGAGTTGTTGCATTGCATGTCAAAGCAAAGCTTGGTCGAGTTCCATCAAAGATTGTCCATCATTCCTACATTCTTAGACTTCTTAAACCCTATCTTTTTCCCTTTTTTATTCTCCAAGCAAGTAGTTAGAATCTAAGTTCCGGTAGCATCTAAG